>NC_141042.1:32870000-32900000 GCF_052040795.2 Danio rerio
GTAATATGTGATGTAAAATGGATGTCTGTAATACACAAATTACAGAGCAAACAGTTGATTATGATGGTTATTGTTTAGTCAGGGTTATTGCTAGATACAAAGCTGTACCAGGGCACAGGACCCCCATTTCTCTTATCTCCCTTCTGTCTTTCCTCTGTTTTGAGTGAGCTCTTGGTATTTCTAACTGACGTTTTCCTAATGATCAGTTGAACACGGGCATGGTTAGGCCTGTCACAATAATCAATATATTGACTTAACGCACAACACATGGACATGACCTCAATTATTTTTGGTGATGCAGTATATATAGCCCATACACAAAAAAACAATTCTAGCAACATTTTAGCTGATTGTGCAACCTCTCAATCTCTATTGGAGGTGTCTGTGTTTGTCATAGTATTTACTATAAAATACTATAGTATATTTTAATGTCTGTGGCCAACACTGAAAATAGATCTGCTAGCAGATATCCCAGAATCTTTTACTTTTTACCTTGCACTTTTTTTGTTTACATTTATTATCATTAATTTAGGATATGCTTTTTCCTGTTCTGGTTCCAACGCCTGATTATTAAATAGTTAAAATGACTATAATTAAATTAAATAATCTGAAGAATAAAATATGATGTGTTTTTTTGGTAGAGTGTACTCAAGCTCCCCCTTGCTGGAGCTCAGCTCTGCCCAAGCGGCTTTGCAGTGAGAACCACTTGCGTATTTTCAGTCTTTCTCTGACGGGTGGCAAATAAACATTAAAGAGCCAATCCTCCCTATACACAACCCATACCGCCGAACCACCAGGGGCCGCCCCTTGCTCTTAAACATGAGCCTGTATTGTGCTTTTGCCTTGTTTAGGCATGAGCACACTTTGAAATAAAAATAAAAACGTCAGGATTCCCTTTCCTTTTCAATACAGGTGCCGTCGCTCCTTCATATGCAATCCCCAAAACAGTCATATTGACCTTATTCTAAAATGCGGAAGTGCGCCTGTTTTCGCGATTGTCTTAGAACTTCCGATTCAGTCGCCTATGGGAGAAATGACTAGGAATAACAAATGGCAGAAAACGGTCAAACTACTTGCTCTACAAACAAATGTTTGCATGACTACACAGACCAAGTAGAATAATATAATAAGAAAATATTAAATTGCAACATCAAGCAGCGTAACGAGCAGTTGTTAACGTCAAAAAATGAATGGAAGTGAATGTGACCGGAAGTCGCGAGACAAAAAGATTCAAATGGCAGCGCCCACTCGTCAGCTGAGAATAAGGTGAATACACAACCCATACCGCCGAACCACCAGGGGCCGCCCCTTGCTCTTAAACATGAGTCTGTATTGTGCTTTTGCCTTGTTTAGGCATGAGCACACTTTAAAATAAAAATAAAAACGTCAGGATTCCCTTTCCTTTTCAATACAGGTGCCGTCGCTCCTTCATATGCAATCCCCAAAACAGTCATATTGACCTTATTCTAAAATGCGGAAGTGCGCCTGTTTTCGCGATTGTCTTAGAACTTCCGATTCAGTCGCCTATGGGAGAAATGACTAGGAATAACAAATGGCAGAAAACGGTCAAACTACTTGCTCTACAAACAAATGTTTGCATGACTATACAGACCAAGTAGAATAATATAATAAAAAAATATCAAATTGCATCATCAAGCAGCGTAATGAGCCGTTTTTAACGTCAAAAAATGAATGGAAGTGAATAAGACCGGAAGGCTCAAGCCAAAAAGATTCAAATGGCAGCGCCCACTCGTCGGCGGAGAATAAGGTGAATAGCGATGTGTGACTTGCCAGCTGACACGCTCCGTGTTGATAATTAGACGCTGTTTCCCAAACGGTCCCTTATTATGGTGGGCATATCCCTTATTTTCACATCACAGTGTTGACAGGTATGCAAATGTCATTTGCTCTCTATTTATACAAAAATAGCAGTGCAAGGCACTTTTGGTTTTAACAAACAGAACTTAAAACCTGTAGTTTTATTAAAAATAAAATGAAGAAATAATCAGCTTATTAAAAAGAATTAAGAACTATTTAGTGGCATATTTTTTGATGGCTGGTTGTCGCCACCTATTGGTTAAACAATGTAAGTGCTGCCTACAACTTAAATTAATCTTTACCATAAACATCAGTGGTTAAATTAATCTTTACCATAAACATCAGTGGTTATAACTAATCTATAAACTGTTATCCCAGTATTACAGTGTGTTATTTGACTGTAACTTCATAACTAACTCAGAAGCCTAAAGATTTTTGCGTTTACAGATTTGAATGCTTCTGTTTCTGTCTTTCGGATGAGACATTAAACCGAGGTCCTGACTCTCTGTGGTCATTAAAAATCCCATGGCACTTCTCGTGAAAGAGCAGGGGTGTAACCCCGGTGTCCTGGCCAAAGTCCCTCTATCAGCCCATACAATCATGGCCTCCCAATCATCCCCTTCCACCGAATTGGCTCGATCACTGTCTCTCCACTCCACCAATAGCTGGTGTGTGGTGAGCGCACTGGCGCCGTTGTCCTGTGGCTGCCGTCGCATCATCCAAGTGGATGCTGCACACTGGTGGTGGTGTGGAGAGACCTCCCCTCATGATTGTGAAGCGCTTTGGGTGTATGGCCATACACAATAAATGCGCTATATAAATACACATAAATAAAATACACATTACATTACAGCGATTCAAAGGATTAATAAACCTATCAAATCACCATCATTTAAAATTTCTGTTGCATAGTTGTTGAGATCCCGATCTTTTAATGGTTAATCGTGCAGCTTACACTGAATGTATCAATGCCGGCTAAACAAGTAGTGCCAAAAAAACTACTTTAATAACCTAAGAAACCCACCACATGCTGAATAACCCAACACACATCTTTCCATCATTAATTATATTTTGCAGGAAAGCCTAAATGCTTTCAGACTTGTCATTTGAATGACGTGAAAGGCGATCCCTCTGCAATCGATACAAATTTAGTAAAGTAAATAAAAGTATTAATCCACGAGTCACGCTTGTGTTCGAACCGTAGGTTGTGATCCATACGAATCACAGATCAACCGTGATTCATTACACTCCTAGTAAAAGCCATAGTTAATGGTTTTAATTGCAAGAAGTTGTACATTAAAAAAACGTCAACTAATTTCATTTCATTTTCCTGTCGGCTTAGTCTCTTTATTAATCCGGGGTTGCCACAGCTGAACGCCAACTTATCCAGCAAGTTTTTACACAGCGGATGCCTTCCAGCCGCAACCCATCTCTGGGAAACATCCACACACACATTCACACACTACGGACAATTTAGCCTACCCACTTCACCTGTACCACATGTCTTTGGACTGTGGGGGAAACCGGAGCACCCGGAGGAAACCCACGCGAAGGCAGGGAGAACATGCAAACTCCACAGAGAAACGCCAACTGAGCCGAGGTTGGAACCAGCGACCTTCTTGCTGTGAGGTGACAGCACCACCTACTGCGCCACTGCCTCGCCGTCAACTAATTTTTAAAAGAAATTAAGGATTGTGGTCACAATGACCTTTATACATAAGTAATAAAAATAACTTCTGTAAGTTGCTCATGTTTTATCTTAAAAATAAGTATGTGATTTCTTAAGCCACGTCTAACCTTTTTCTCTACTATTTTCCGGCTCTAAGGGTGCGTCCACTTGTCTCTCTCTTCAAGCATTTTTCATAAGGAGTGCATGAATATTGCAGATGATCAGGGCTGGGTGAACTTCCTTCTGTTTTTCAGTTTTCAGATCCTGAAAAAACCCCTCCATTTGGCTGAAAATGCTTTCTGAGGTCATGCTCGCATATCCCGCTCGTGTAAAGATAAACACAAATCGAAACCGTAATTTTATCTTCTCTTTCCCTGACAAGCTCTGCAGTCCAGTCCTGTTTCTGCATCAATGTGTGTGCGCTTGTTTGCCTGTGTGTGTGTGTGTATGTGTCAGCGCTCGAGTCAGTCTGAAAGCATTTGGAAAGCACCAGTCTTTTATTTGAACCTGTCCAGCGGACAAGCATGACTTCATCATTACCTCACAGCTCTCCATTAACGCTTATCAGAAACATATGAGCTCCACATGCTGACTGCGTTCATGGAAACTTTTCATTTTGTTTGGAGTGTCGGTGGTGCTGTTTTTATTGTGCAACTTACTCTCGCTTTCTTTTGACTTGCCGCTGCATATGTGGTTAATTTCAGGTTGTTTTATGCTGGTTTTCGTTTTCACCGTTTGTATTCTGTATATGGTGCAGTGAGTGAAAAGATGCCGCTGTGTGGCTTTGTGCTGCCGCATTGGTTTTTATAAGGGGAACTGGCAAACTACAGATTTTGAGAATTGGCTGGTTATGGTTTTGACATTAATGAGTGGTGCACTTATCTGAGCTTTGTATAGAGAAGCTGGTTGAAAAATGAGAAATCGGTGTGTTTTTGTCAAATTGTAATTCTGTGTTCACACCTAATGGGAAAATCAATATTGTGAGTAGATTACGTAAAAAAAATTCAATGCAAACAGAGGTTTAAAGCCCCTTTCACACATACAGACCTTTCCGGAAAATTGCCGGCGATTTTCCGGAAAGGTTGTATGTGTGAACAGGTCCTTTTTGAAAATACCGATAAATTAGTTCTGGCTATTTTCCGGAAAGAGAAGTTGTAACATTACCGGCAATTTGCCGGAATGCTGCGCTGTGTGAATGCAGAAGGAAGATTCCCGTAATAAGCGCGTGCACGTCTAGAATGTGCTGACGTGAGACGTCTGCTTTAGCCAATCACAACAGTCAGACGCATTTACGTCCGCGCAGTTTGTGAGAATAAAAGCCTTTGAATATTTTTCCAGACACATTTAGCTGCTAGAAGTTAGTCAGATCCCGTTTATATGTTCTTCTTAATGCCAACTGTGTAAATAATCATCGATGAGATGCTTATGATAAGCCGTTGTTTGTTTACCTTGAAGCTTTGCGTGCGCCTATGAGCGCCTGCACACGCATGAACATCTCGACATGCGAAAGTGATCCTGTGAAAGTTGTTCACAATATTGATTATCCACAGAGTTTGTAATTTAGTCAAATGTTTACAAATACAAGAGCAGCCGTTTAAAGCTCATTTGTGGTGAATGATGTCAGAATTTACCGGTATTTTGGAATGGATGTGTGAATGCTCTTTTCCAGAAAATTTCCGAAACGTCCTCGCCTGTGTGAACAGCGCTTTTTTGAATATACCGGTAAAGTCGTTCCGGAAATTTTCCAGAAATTTACCGGTATCACTGTGTGAAAGGGGCTAATGTCCACCTGTAATTGTAAAATTGGTCAAATTTAATGTAGGCCTGTCATGATATCTATTTTTTTGTTGTACGTTATATTGCACTAAAACATATTGCGATAAACGTTACTATTGTCGTTTTAATTTTATGCCACTCATAATGCCAGATAATATCATCACAATGCAAGTACATTCTTCTGCTGTGTTCACACCAGACGTGGATGAAGCATCAAACGAGAGTGATTTACATAAGTCAATGCAAAAACGCGAATAGACATCCTGCGGTGCGATTTGCGTGGATGAGACGGTGCGAATTGAGCATTTGATGTGCTTAACGCACGAGTCGCTTGAGTTGGAAAATCTGAACTTCAGCAGACATTCACGCTGCATTAACCAATCATGAGCTTGCTCTTATAGGGGAGTGATGTCGTAGCACTTGTTATTGGTGTCCTGATGGGAAATCCTTTTGCCGACACTGGACAACAGTTCATCAAACTGGGTTCGGCTTAGCCTGAAGCATCACTGAAAGCTTCCATCATCCAGGTTAAGTGTCTGGAGAAGTTTATGAGCTCACAGAGCTGGGTGCACCTCTGAAAGGATCTAGTGGACTCAGACACAGCACTGAACCAATCTACGCAGTTTTTCAGTTTTCATAAAGTACATAAAGCACCGCTACTCTATCAATAAAATCGATGTTAGCCATTTAGCAACGAAGCTAGAGTCATCGGGCAGACAGAAGCCCTGCCCATGACGCGAATTTCCGTCTATTTTGAAGTAAATTTGACGTTTGAATGAATCAAGTAAACTTAAAGGGCCCTATCATACACCCGGCGCAGTGTGGCACAAGACACGGCGCAATAGTCTTTTGGTAGTTTCAGGTGGGCGCAAGAGTTGTTTTGAGGCGTTGCGCTACGCTGTTTAAATAGCAAATGCATTAGCGCTCATTTGTGCGCCCATAGGCGTTCTGGTCTAAAAAGGGAGGCGTTCTGAGGCGCACTGCTGGCGCGTTGCTATTTTGAGAAACTGTAATAGATTTTTCATTAGACCAAAACAAACCCGGTCTAAACTCCGGCGCAGAGTTGCGCCTCGCTTACGGACTGCTTAACACGCACAAAAGAGCAATAGGCAAAAATCTTTACATATGAAAAAATTTAAATATTAAGGATATATATAGGATATAATAAGAATAGATATAGAATATAAATATAAAGGATTAAAATATTACAAAACATATTATTTTCTAGCCTACATAAATATGAAAAATCACTGCTTTTATGTCTTCTTCATCTCGGGAGGCTTTTTCAGATCATTCATAACAATTTGCTTTTGTATAATGTTATTATTATTATTAGCAATATTATTTATTATATCCATATTTATATTTTTTTTATTAAAAACAAGCTTAGATTTGCCCACCTGTCAGGTTTAAGACCATATGGGGCATGGCAGGTGTATTTGGAAATAACTCAGTATTTTGACCACACTTGGTCATTAATGTTCATTTATTTGTTTGCTAGAAATTAGAACTGAATTTAGAAATGGTTTTGAAACTAATCTTTGCGCTTAACCAACTAAATTAATTATTTATAGACTAATTGATGTCTGTGCGTAAAGGTTTCCCTATCCAAGAGCGAAAGTGAAAGTGTTCCATTATCTCTCATTCTCACGCAGTAGATGCTCTGTTTAACTGTTTTCTGTTAAAAAACTGTCAACTGTTAACTGTTTGCTTGTGAAATGCTAATTTTTTCCACTTAGACTTACTTTGCGTCCTGTAAATAGCGAATGCGCTCTTGGCGCTACGCAGCTGGGTCTTAAAGGGAATGGGAGATGAGACTCTAATTGGTTTATTCTCAAAACACACCTATAACTCATTAAGAAAATAAACTCAATCCTTTTAGCCCATGCGCCTTGGCGCAAAGCGCATTTTCCTGTCCGTAAATTAGCAAAAATGCGTTCTGACATGCCCTAAAAGCGTTTGCGCCCTGCGTTTTGCGCTCTGCGCATGGACCGTCAAAAAAGAGCCCAAAATGTTCACGTGTCTATTTACTCGTGAAAATTGCGATTTGTTCACCTGTGCCGCATCTGGTGTGAACGCAGCATTCCAAAAGAATACATACTATTTTATTCTAAAGTTTTGTTCATACCAGATGTGGTGTTTTGGTATTTGTGTATATAAACTCACACACATATACATGTGCATATACTTAAAAAATATTTACATATATATTTTATATAGCATTTTGTTATTTATTAAGATTTTATATTTAACTAATAAACTATCTATAAACTATTTAAATATTTTTAATAGATGTATACATGAATATGTGTATGTACCAGGGTTGGGTTAGCTACTTTAACAAGTAAGAGATTACAAATACTGACTACTACTGTAATAAGTAATTACGTTACTTATTACAAAATGTAAAAAGTAATCAGATTACTAATTAGTTTACAGTTACTTTTAAAACATGAAATATGCCTATAAAATACTAAATAAACTGCAGCTCTTTTAGTAGTTTAATATTCACTGAGAAACATTACAATGGGTTGATCACTGCAGCTTGACCTATTCAAAAGAGGTCATTCAAAACTTTAAATTATCTCATAATTTACTTGTTCCAAACCCATCAGCCATGTGTGAAAAAACACTGCAGTGTCTGGGTGTTCTGTGTTTGTCTGAGATAATTAGTCTACTGAAATATGTATATTCCATACATAGCATGAAGCTAATTGTTCAGCCCTTGTTGTGTTTTCAACTCGGTGTGCCTGGAAAATTTGTGTGCGCGCAATATGCGTTCTATATGGGCGTGCGCTCAATATGCGCATGCGCAAAAGATAAGATATATGAACTGCCCTAAGCAACTATACTTCACATTCAGAAGATATATCTTCACTCCCGATCCTGCACATAAATCCAATTTAGCCTGTTCAGGCTGAGTTGGGCTGCTGTGTTTTTAGGTGCCGGTGTCCTCTTTGGTGATGAGAATGCTTTCTATTCAAGTTGCTGGTCGAGTGGGCATAAATAGCATTTCACAGCAATATTTTAGTTTTTACGCTCAATGAAATCAAAGAAATGTCTGCGTTTCCACTTAAAGAAGCAACCAGATTGTGTTCTCCAGCAATTTAAATCCACATGCTTATTAACTGACATTGCAGCCAAAAATGTCATTTAAAAGAAGCATTTTTTTTCTCCCTAAAACCTATATTTGTAACGTAAGAAATGCAATTACCGTGACTTAATTGTAATCAAATTACACAAATTTATTCCTCAAAAATGTAATTAGAATACAGTAACGTGTTACTGTGGAACGAGTTACACCCAACTCTGGTATGTACGTAATAAATGTTAATAATAAACAACAAATGGTATGTAAACGCACTTTTTATTCTGTATATGATTAATTGTTTGACACAGCAATTTTATATTTGCGATTCACAGTTCGGTGCAGTAAAACTGAACTATATATATGATAATATCAGCTCGCCATATAAAACTATGTTCAATATTTTCAAAGTCAAAGACGTTAAATATCGTAGAGCCTTACTAACAGGTGTCATTCATTTGTGAATTGTCCTACAGGCAAAAGCATTTAACTTTCCAAGGTCAAGGATATTGCATTGTTGTAAAAAAATAAATGAATGAAAAGAAGAAGAGAACCCAGTCCAGGAGTCTCGAAACAAGCAGAATTCCTTTATTGAGACGTGTTGGTTAATCTGCAGTCATACAGCGTCTTTAAGATGTCCATGTGTCTGCAAGAGCCTACTAGAGGTCCGCAGTCTGCAAGTTTTTTTCACAAGTCTGTCACAAGTCTCACACAAGTCTGATTTAAAACAAAGATTTCATGTCTATATTGTGTTCTTAGGAGGAGGGGATATGGCTAAACAAAGCATGCAAATTAAGAGTTGCGGTCGGCATGGTAAACTGCTTTTTCAGGTCTAATCTCATCATGTTCTGGAGACAGAAACTGCCTGACCATTTGATCGAAAAGAGAAAACAATAGACACAACCATGCTGTGAAACTAACAATTTGCATTACTTTGGCTTAGCCTGTAATCAGAAAGACAAAAGGTTAATGTCCCTCCTAGCTGGGATGTTAATGAAATGATATAATTAAAAACCAAAGAATATAACTTTTCAGTTATACGTAGATTATTGTTCATTTGGAATTAGATGATAGAAATTTATATTTCCACAGCATTCAGCCAAAACATGGAATTGTCCTTTCTCTTTAAATTAAAAATACCTTTAAAGAGCCCATATTATGGGTTTTTGAAAATTCCCCTCCATGTAGTGTGTAACACAGCTCTAAGTGAAGTGAAGTATCCAGCTAAGGCTTAAATCTGTAAGAATACAGTGTTTAAAACGGTTGATTCATCTATAAAAGAGTCGACTCATAGTGCTTCAAACGAGTCGCCTTGATACCGATTCATTAGGTGTTTCACCATGACGTATGAACGAAACCAAGTTATTCACGTGCACGCGCAAACCCGGGAGATTTCAAACCTGAGGCCCCGCCCTCTGACGCAGAAACCCAGACACACACACACACACCCACAAACACACGCACACAAACATGCCGGTCGATTGAAGTCACACTGCAGATGGACATTATCGATTCTCTACCCAGAGATGAAACCTCAGCATTATAACCAAGCAGTTGGAAACTTCTGGAAACTACAGGCTACAAAGAATACTTCATCTGCGTTTGTTAAAGGAAGGATCAGTAAAGAATAACTTACTAATGGACGTCAGGATGAGTTTCTTCCTCCATTTCTCAAATGTAAGTACGTGCGATTAAAGTTGCCTCGTTGACTCTAGCTTGCAAATGTATTTAGTTGTGATTTGTTACTTGTAACCGCGTGTACTGTATCAGGTTAACTGGCTATATTCTCTTATCGCGTGCAAAGACACGTTAAAAACGCGACGCGTGCTGTTTGTTTACGGAGCTCCGTGGTAGAGGTCTGCATTCCCGCGGCTGTCCCCGTGCCAGATTTCTGCGGCGCGGGAATAAATTTCCGAATCAAATCGCGGGAGCGGTCGGTAACAGGTTTAATTTGGGACGGGAGCGGGCTGTCTAGCAATATCGTGGAAACTGCTATGCGAATGAGACAGAGCTTTGCCTGCCTGTGTGTCTGCTTGGCGCTTGTGTGTATGTGTTAGTGCGCGCGTATGAGAGAGAGAGAGAGAGAGAGCTCTGTCTGGCTGTCTCTGGACTGTTTAGCTGGGTGATTTTCGGTTATGTTCTCCCCCGCTCTTTAGCGGGATCGGGCGCGGCGGGCAGAAAACGGGGCGGTTCGGGCACCGGGACAAGAAATTCTAAATATAAGCAGGAGCGGTTGGGTTCAGGCTAAAACCTGGCGGGTGCGGGCGGAAGCGGGAGCGTTGTCGTCCAGAGGTGTGTGTGTGTGTTTGTGTGTGTGTGTGTGTGTGTGTGTGTGTGGCAGCTAAAATCCACGCCTACACTATGGAGCGCGTATGAACTGTGATTACTTTTTATATTGCTGATTAGCTATTGGGCATTTCATTCTCTGACTGAAGGCAGTCGACCAATCGTGACAGACTGTCATCGGTCCAATCATCGCAGATTAGCTTCGCGCTAAGGAGGGGTTTGGGAACAAATGAATCACTGGACGATTCATACAGGAGTCGCTGGGATAATTAGGTAAAAATAAATGCAGATTATAAGACCATGAAAGTGTTTTTTGACTTTGCATGCATATTAGACTGTTGTTGGAGACCCTTACAACCAAGATATGACCCTATTTCATGTATAATATGGGCTCTTTAAGTGAATCTCTTTTATATTGTAAAATCATTTAAATGAAAGTAAAGTTTGTTGGAAAAGAGCATCAGAAACATTCAAAATGGCCTACCAGTCAAACTCTAGATTTATAAAACCAAAAAACAGGCACACGTCAGTGAAATGTGGTCTTGGACATATCCACACACTGTTGCCTGGGGTTTATTTGATTACAGATGAGCGAGATAAATGACAGAGAGCGAGTCTTGTAATATAATTATAGCATCTAGCATGGCATAAGACTGTGGGATAAGGGTCACAATAATCTCTTTATACATGTGTGGGAGGAAACAGGCCTTATCGAGAGGCTTCTCACAGCTCGAAACACAACTTTGTCCCACTACCGGAAGTGAGAGGAGGACACAGACCCCATGAGGACGGTCTGGATGGGACACTATGGGGGACACTATGGGGTTCATGATGTTTCCAGTGTCAAGTTATGTTTTTCGTCCTGATTGAAGAGTGAAGTTGGCAAGATGTGGAGCAAGATGTTGGAGAAATTAGGTGTTGCTTCATCTGACAAGTCAAAGGCATGTATGAGTGAAGAAAGAATAACATTAAATCAGTAATGTGTTAGTAATGGTAGTAATGGTACAGTACGGTATGGTACAGATCAGTACGGGTCACCTTTATCATGCTTGCGTTTCCACTGCCGAAAGGGTACCGATGGTATCCTTTTGGTGGGTGTGGTGTACAACAAAGTTTCAGTCAATGTCATTTGAGGAAATGTTAAAGCTGTATGGGTCGTTCACATATCATATGAGAAGCACTTTTCACAAAACAAAGGCTTTATACATAAATACTTGTGTCATGTTCATTACTAACCTTTTTATGAATTTGATTATAACTGCAGATCAATGATAGTTTGAAATAGCCTACTGTAACATCTGCAATTATATAAAATAAATAAATAAATGCAGCATATATGAACACATACGGACCCTGACAGTCTGCGATATGTTACCAATTACAGAAGAACTACACACAGCATACATTTAGTCCTTATTTGGGTTAAAAAACAACACAAAATATAGCAAAAGAGCAAACCTCTTATTTGTGTCTGTAAGCAGCACATGTAACCTCCTGTTAGAAAGTAACTCCGTCATTCCGAGATCATAATAGTCCAAAAGGCAATGATAATAGTTAAACATGGCAGTTTGTTCATGTTTTAGGTTGCTGAAAGAATCATTTGCTCATTTGTTTTTTCAGGCTTCTCCTTTGACTGACAAACTTTTTGTCAGTTTCTAATAAGGGTGTCACGATCCTCCAAATCCGATTCGATTTTCGATTGTGAATAATTAATTAATTAATGACCAATTAATTATTTGTAGCCTACCGAATAAAATACCTGACCTGCATGGTCTTAGTTTTACCCATAAACAAATCATTCAGTAAATGAATAAAGGCAAGATACACACATAATTACCACCTGTCAATCACTTTTTTCTGCGGGACTCGTGAATAGGCAGTGATCTGTGTGGTTTTAATGGCGTCGGTAAAAAAGACGCACAAGCAACAGGAACCAGCCAACAGTATCTGAGGTGTTTGCTAAAATGACTTAAGTACAAGTGAGTGAAAGATTGAAGCAGTCCTCTGACTGCCTGGACCTGCTGTCTCAAGCTCATATGGCTGTGTGTGCGTCTGTGTCTGTGTGGTCACGTCATGTGCATTTTCAGAGGTAGAGAGGAAGGAGGGCTGCTCAGAAACGCAACACGCCACTGTGGATGTCAAATCATTGTCGTTCTAAAATGCCATTTAAAAACAAAGACAGTGTAAACAGGGCCTGAGTGTGTACTTTTCGCGAGCGGATTTGCAACGGGAGCGGGCGGAGGATCGCGATGCCGGTGTTGTCTATCGGATGAACCGTACGTAATACGTACATAGCAGAGCTTGCAAAACTGTGGTTTTTTTTGTCGACAACACGAACGTTGTCAACATGACTCACTGGAAATCCAAAATGCTTAAACACCGGCGACTTCATTGAAAGAGGAGAGGGTTTAAGTTCTGTCGACGTGTCTCCTGCTTCTGCAGTTTAACAAGCACTTCAACAAGCCTGTTTTTTTCCCGCTTGGCAAGCCAAGCTGACGTGACATGGGGGCGTGGCAGCATCGACAATTCTATTATTTGATTCGATAATCGAAATTGAGCATAAATTTCGATCGATTTCGATTAAAAATCGAAATCCTGACACCCTTAGTTTCTAAAAGTATTGGGTGTCAGAATTCAATAATCACACAGACTTTATTATCATCAGCTCAAGAAGTTATTTCAAATATAGGCGTGTGATGAGTGCTCGCAAGCTCCCTGGAGAAAGTGAAACCATTCATGCTTTCAGGTGACCTCGTTAAACCGAAACATAACATGGCAGATTTTGTTCTTCTTGGCTTTGTGAGTGTTCATCAAGACAACGACAAGGTTTGATTGAGCTCGGCTTGTTACTGTATGGAAATGTTCTTACGGTGTAATGTCTTGGCTGTGTATTTAAAAATGGTGGTTTCTGTGTTTTCATTCTCCTGGTTTGTGTATGCACGTGTGACGTTTGTCTGTAAACCAATAGCATTCAGCTGTGCATCTAGCTCTGCCATTTGGAACCATTTTGTCATGCTAGGTACCCTTTCAAAAGGGTACCCAAAAAGTAGTATGGTACGGTGCGCTTTTTGGTACCTTTTGACAGTGGAAACAGCCATAAAAGCACTCTGAACCGTACAGTATCGCATAGTGGAAATGAGCCATACAACTTCATTACTGTGTTTGTCAAGGTCAACAAGTCTCTTTTGACCTTTTTTTTTTGTCTCAAGGCAACGTTCTGGTTGTAAAATGTCAAGTGATTCAACTTCCTGTAATTATAATGAAAAGCGCTGAATTAAAATTTATTTTGAAAGGGAAAAGAATATTGCTTTTTAACTTAGAAACTATATTTGCAAACTTTAGTTACAGTTCGTTGCTGAAACCTATATTTCAGTATGTTGATGTACTTCCAGCTGATACAGAATATTGAGTAGGCGGTGGAGCTTTCTTTTTGCACATCATTCCCTCATAGCAAACTAATAGTGCGTGTCATCTAAATAAGTGGTTCTCAACCATGTTCAAGGAGGACCACCAACACCGCATGTTTTGGATGTCTTTGTTTGTCACACCCATCCAATCATGCATCCCAGCCACTAGCACCTCATCTGAAAGATTTTTTAGCTTTGGGGTAATACAGTCATTCAACTTCACAATTTGTAATGTTGCAATATGTTTTTGAAAACTTAGGCTGCTTTCACACCTACACTTTTGTTTCGGAACCTGTCTAGTTTGCCCAGTTAGCGCGGTTCGTTTGGCATATGTGAACAGGGCAATCACGCTCTGTTCCGCGCCAAAGTAATCGCTCCGAGATCGATTGAATTAGGTGGTCTCGGCTCGATTGAAACGAGCCCTGGAGCGGTTCGATTGCAGTGAGAAAGCGATCCGATCCGAGCGCGGTTATATCACAGTGTTTTATGGATAATTGGCATACGGCTATATGAAGAGAGAATTATGAGTAGGACGGGAAGTTTCGCGAGTCTCCGGATGCCCGCAAACAAGTGATGATCTCCTGGTAATCTCTCGTCTTCCTCCCGGTCCTCAAATAGGCATCGTCGTGCACCCTTCTCACCCCTCCCCACCACATCTCTCCTCAGACACGTCGCGCGCGCTGCAAGATAAACCCTGACACTCTGACCAATGTGAGGAGGGTTTACTCGCACGTGACTTGTTTTTGGTCCGATTAGAAACCTTGCAGTGTGAAAGCAAACCGCTCCAAGAGCAAAGAGCAACAATGTAACAATTGTAATCTCTGTTTTGGAACAACTGAATCGATTCACAGGTGTGAAAGCACCCTAAGGGTTAGTTTCTTAGCTTGAAAGCTCAGATTTGATGATCATAATTGGTTTTGTTTACAGAGTTTGAGGTTTACTGTATAATTATTATTCAAACCTTACAGATATTGATCTACCTTAAAGTTTGCTTTAATTGTTCAGCATTTGCACTTTACCATGTAACTCACACTTAACATTTTATTTGTCAAGTTTAAGAGTAACATTTATGTTTATTTTGTTATAAAAACATCAGATATTTAGTTTAAATATTTTAGTTTTTTACTATTTAAACTATTTGCGTTGGTAAATAAGAAAAATATAAAAATAATTAATAATAATTTAATAATTATCTATCAAATGATATGAAACATGATGTTGTGATTTATTTTTTTATTTATTTATTTATTTTTTTTTTTTTGCATTATCGCCCAATTTTAGTGCAAACAGTTTCTTTACTGTTTCTGGACTGAAAAAGTCTCCCTGAAGTGGCACTCGAGGTTCCTCTGGTCCGACCAAATTCCTGCGAGCAGAGAATCCATTTGCATTGATATTAGCAGCCATGGTTACAAGGTCGAACCCTGACCATGAGTGAGAGAAGAAGAAAAAAAGCAAAGAATGAGATGCCAAAAGCTGACTCAAATGAGCTTGAGTTCGAGACCAAAACCTTTGATGTCGCAGCCAGTTTTCTGCAAGCTAGGTCTTACGCAAGAGATCCAAATCAGGCTAAATAAAACAAATGAAGCCCTGATTAAAAATGCATTTTAATTAAAAAGAGATTGCTTTCAAACAAGGGCATTTTGTAGCAGTTTTGCTTTGCTGGGGGTAAAAGGAAGAGTGTAGTTGTGGTTACTGACAGCTCAGATGTAGTTTGTGTGGGTAATGATGCTGTTTGGTGGTGTTCGGGGTGAGGTTTGACCCCGGGGCCATGAGTCTGTGTTGGGAAAACATTAGTAAAAATCTTCCAGGTCAGGAGTTTAATGATCCCAATCACTGTCGTTTCACATGTGCCGAGAACTGCACAATCACTGCCAGATGTGCTTCATGCCAGTCTTTATGCTTCATAAAAGAATAATCATAATTGTAACTAAAACTTAATGTGGGATGATTTTAGAAGTTGTAAATGAGTTTATTATAGGGTTGAGTGCTAAATAAAAGATTTTTTTCCATGCGTATTTTGTCAGTACAGCCAGATTTACTACTGATCACACAACCGTGCTTCACTGACAAGTTTTGCATGACAATTGCAGGGTTTTATATACATGGAGAATATAAAGGCGTACCGAACCGTACTGTACTGTACCACTCAGTGGAAACGAGCCAATAATGCAAAGAAATGCATCAACACTTTCAAGAGACTAATGCTTTTATTTCCTAATGTGATTAAGAGATTGTAAATATATATTGCAACACAAAAAACGATTGAGGTCCTGTACAAATATTGCACGATAAGTCGATGTATTGATTATTTTGACAGGCCTACACAACTTCTTATACATGAAGTACAATAAAATGTATCCTATTTGATTAAAGTAAACTAATTTCATAAAATTTATTTAAACTGTTTAGCTTTACAGTGGATCAAAAACTGTAGTAGAAAAGTAAATCTGGTTTAATAGACGTGTTGTGTGACCGTATGACCGTTAATTTTTAGGGTGTTGTGTGTGTGGCATTCTGCCAGCAAAGGAAACGTGCTCTATCACACTGATTGTGTAAAAAGAAAAAAAAACATAAGCTAAATATAACGACTCATCTGCCTGAGTGGACACACCCTACCCATAGTTCCTGTTGTGAAGTGCCGAATCACAGATCTGTATTCATACATTTTGACACACCAGATCATGATGAGTGAATTAAGAACTTTTAACACTTATTTCCTAGATCAAAGTCTTCTAAAGACGTCAATCAATATGTTTTACATTTTTTTAAATGTGTATATGAAGTTCAAATGCACAAACCAATGTGTTGTCTGAGATTTTCTGATCTGAACTCATCATATTTTTTCTTATATTTCTTCTATATTTATTTGTTTATTTTTTGTTTGCAGAAATGCCATTGTGAATAATAATGCTGCACTGAAAAAAGTTTTGCATGCTGAACTGTTGCAAACAATTTATTTGTGTTGAATTTAAACAAACAATTTAAATAGAATAATGTTCAACTCAGTTCGTTTGTTTAAATTCAGCCCAAATAAATTGTTTACAACCACTTAACGTAAATTTTTTTTTAGTAAATCCAAGGAATCATCTTTGAATATTTTTTTTCAGTGTTTTTCACACTTTTGATATTTCAGTTGGTGCCATTTTTGTGCTTAAAGTCCATGAGTATAACACTTTAATAATTAGTTATTAAAAATTATTCAGAAAACAAATTTGAATGCAAGACGACAGTAATAAAAACCAAAATGCGGATGAAGGCTTTCTCATTTTCATTAAAGAAGAGGATTATAATGTTTGAGTCATAAGAATTTAGCTTTTAATTTTTTTTTTCTTTTTTGCACGTTTTGAATCATTGGAAAGTTTTGGCTGAACATGTTGGGTGACTCTGATCTCTTAGATTTGAGTGAAGTAATTCTTCATTTGTGTTTTGAAGATAAGTCTTGGAATTTGGAAAGACACAATGGTGAACTAAGCAATGCAAACTAGAGCTGCACGATTCTGGCTAAAATGAGAATCGCAATTTATTATTTTTTTTGCTTAAAATAAAGATCACGATTTTCTCACGATTCTGTAGATGTAAAATAAAGGTATGGTAAAAACAAACATATGGCACAACCTCGATAATAATATTATTTATAGGTCTACTGGTTTCTATAAATAATCCTATTCTACTTGTAATAATTCTGATCATTATGTTTGAGATATATGCTTGCAATCTGTCATATTAGACAATTTTATTCACTGGTGAAATCAGACATTTGGCATTATCAGATTATATTCAACAATATATAGGCTAGAGTACTTATACTAGCATTGTAAACATTTATTTTCATGCACAACTGTGAGTTCGCTATGAAAAAAAAAAACATATCAAATGCTTGTCGTAATCATAACTCTAAAATGCGATATGATCATTTAAATGAAGTGCACACTTTCGGTTTCATTCTGAGTGCTAAATGCTTGTTCATACTTCGCGCGCGGCTCCCAAATGATCACTCTGTGCCACAAACTGAATATTATTTACAACTGTATTACCTGTTACTCACAACATATGCAGGTTCTGTTAAAAAAAAGTAGACGCGTGCGTGTCTATCATTAAGTAGAGAGCGCGCCCTCTCTTTGATAACAGCTCACGGTCAGCAGCTCACGTCTCGTGGCATTTCCCGATCGTGAAAACATCATTATATTATGAAAAAAATTATTATACTTATGAATACAGTGTATGATTCATTTAACATCATTTGGAGGTGTCAATGTCACTGAGCAACGTGTGTGAAACAATGAAAAGACTCGTGCAGCCGCCTTTTCTTCTCTCCTGAACTTGACAAAATGATTGGCAGAATCGTAGAAATGCTGAATTAAGATTGTCTACGGGGACGAATCGAGATCGCGATCTTTTAACGATTAAATGTGCAGCTCTAATGCAAACTGTTAAATTACAAATAGAACATAAGTTACTCTTGGACATTCTGCACAGTTCTGCTCCAACCCTAATCAAATACAGCTGATCCAACTAATCAAGGTGTTCAAGTCTACTAGAGACTATTAAGCAGGTGTGAGTTAGAGGTGGTTTGAGTGAAACTGTGCAGAGCTGTGGCCCTCCAGGAACTGAGTTTGAGACCACTGCTCTTTGATGAAAAATTAACAATCGGCCTGAATTTGGTGCAACATGCACTTTATTTTTAACAGTTGCTCTTAAATTTAGCAGGTAATATCGGAGATTCATTACAGTTACTAAATCAATTGATTATTTTTAACTACTTCTAAGAGAATCACCGATGAGTCGCCGACACCCATGAGATATTTGGCATGCTAAATATCTGGAGTTGTTTACATTCAAATCATGCCCTGTGAAATTAGTTCTAATTGAAAAAAACATCGGAAATCACCTACAGCCAATGAGAGAGCAGTGTCCACTAGGGGTGTAGCGATTTATCGTTGTACGATTTATTGCGATGCAAAAATGTCACAATATGCATCGTGGCATTATGACGATTTGATTACGATATGACGTCCGTTTTCTCTTATTAGTTGAGCTGTTTGCACGTGAGCTACGTTACACCTGCTGTCGCACGTGAGTTCAGATTGGAGCAGCAGTAATGTTAGCAGACCAAGATGAGTGGAGCTGAAATAGAGGATGGCCCATCCTCTCAAAATCAGACGTCTGGCAACATTTCGGTTGTACAGTCATTGCTTTAGACTCGTCCGCTTTTTGACACGCATACTGGGTCAAACATCCTAAGTTTTAAAGTCTTCACAGTGATTTACATACTTTGCACAGCAACAGGGATACCTCCTAATGGTGTTGAAAGAGTCAAATACTGTATTTATAAGGTACAATTCACCCTAAAATATCATTCTGTCTTCATATAATGTTCCCGCCGCAAAAATCACACATGACGTGAGCTGTTACTACAGAAGGCGGACTTTGAGAGAGGCGCGCGTATGGCAAGCCGTTTTAGCATTTAAACCTTTGTTCTGACTATCCATAAATATATTTAGAGATATCTCTAATTATATTTTGACTAGTCATAATTATAATTCGACTAGTCAGAATGACAATTAGAGATATCTGCAATTACAATTGTACTAGTACGAAATCAGATTGGAGATATCTGCAAATATATTACGACTAGTCATATTCCTCTATTGACTTCCATTGAAAAATATTTGCAGATATCTCTAAATGAGTTTTGACTAGTCACAATTGTAATTAGAGATATCTCTAAATGAAATTAATTAAATATTAATTAAATACCTGGAAATGTGGATTTTTTTTTTTGCACACACAAAAAACGCAAGTAACCAAGCAAAGCCTTAAGCTCTTACTGTTAAATTCAATTGAATAGAAAGCTTATTTTTTTTGTGCACCTTTACTTACATTGTTCCTTAATTTTGTCTCTGTCATTTGAATAATATTTTTAAAGAAGTTTTTAAATTAGTTTATTTTCCAGAGACAGGCCTGTTTAATTTATTTTCTTAAAGAAGGTTAAGTTTAACAAGTTGAAACAAAAGAAATACATAAAAAATAGTTTACTTGGTAAAATTTGCATTTCAGTTTAATTTTCAATTTTTATTCCAAATATCGTGATACATATCGAATCGTGAACATTATATCGTGATGCACATCGTATCGTGAGCTGAGTGTATCGTTACACCCCTAGTGTCCACTAGTGTGGGTATCTGCAGGCCAGCGGGAGGTTGGGGAGAAGTTAAAAGGGCTTCTTTTTGGTCTGTTTGGACCTAAGAAATGGAGGAAAAACTAGTGTAAATTTGGCTGGGGCAACCGTGTCTGTTAGAAGTGTCGTCTGAGCAATATCACAACCGGGTCGAAAAAGAAAAAGGTTGAGAAATGATTTCCTTTAAACGCCAGGTGAGCAAAATATGTACATTTTCTACCCCAGTAAAGGCTTCCTTCTCATTGTGTAGTTAACAACTAAAGATATACCACGTGATCTCACATTGTTTCCATGTCACTTCTCGTGTGTTTTGTTGTGAGATGTAGTTTGCGGACCGAGACAAAGTTGTCGGCGATTCTTTTGATTGTAAAGACATGCAGTGTGAAACTCCGTGGATAAACCATCTTGTAGTCTAAACACAGAAACTCTACCCCAGATGCAGTGTGAAAACATCTGTTTTCAGCTTTAAAAACTAGTCTGAACTCGGCATTTCACTTTCTGTAGTGAATTTAAAACACCAGCAGGGGGCAACGAGTGAGTCTTGTAAATATATTCAAATCAGATTGGTTTGCATTGATTTGGAAAGTATACATCTTCACAAGCAGCAGTTCATCTGATGGATACATATGACCAACCCAAACAAGACTTGACGCGTGTTTCTCTCAAGCATCATTATTCATTACACAAATTACTTCAAGGTCACTTTCTGGAACCAATATGCATCTTGGAAGCTTAAACGTGTCCATTGAAATGTATCAAGTGTCATAAATGCCTAGATCTTAAAATGCATGAGAGATATTTAAAAATTCTTGTTTGCTAATCTGAGCTTGGAATGGTAGTTCATTCTCATCAACCTGATAATGATTGTGTACGCTACGCAAGATATTTATGGATGCGATAATGACAGAAAGGATCAGGTTTACCACTGAGAGCTGAAATAAGAGTCCTAAAGCCATCTGAAGGCGATGCTACTGCCCAATTATTGATGGACGTCGATGCTCGTTCCAAATTCATGGGATTCTCTTCTATTACTGGCACTTCAGCATGTACAGCAGGGATCATGTACACTTGCTGCCCTGTTCAGATAAATACAACACACAGACTCATTGACAATACGTGCTTTAGCCTACATTTTTGTAACAACATACATTTGGCTGCAGTTTCTTAATAAAATGAACGCTTCGGTGGCAGTATGACACCAACAACTTTGTTCCTTTTCACACTAATATTTACAGGGTCATATTATAAATAAATAAATAAATACATTTTTATGCAGTTTTTTTTTCACAACACTAAACGAAAACCACAAAACAGCTTTAATCGTGTCTATTAGTTGTAATCGAATGTATTTGTCTCCCCTTTCTATCTCCATATGGACAACTTGCTGGTGTGGTAAGTTTGCTCAGTAGCTCACCTTGTATGGTGTTGTGTTGTGCTGCCGGTTTTAGTCCGGTGAAGCATGGTTTCACAAACAATAGGGGTGTCAAAATTAATTGTTTCTTTGATGCACCGTGATGCAGACGCGGACAATTCGGTATTGGTTCAGTAATAATCATAACCGGTTATTATGTACTGACGTCATTTATCTCCTATGCGCTCTGTCGCGAGGGAGGTGAGCGCGAGTATTTACAACACTCAGCCAACTCAGGGCCAGTCCGTGGCATAGGCCCCATAGGCAAATGCTAAGGGCACTGTATATCCAGGAGGGTGCCAGAAAGGAGCACGGTTCAGTTGGTTTTGTTTTCGATATTCTTGACACGCATTCAGTTACAGACGGCAATAACTCAAAAACCTCTATCCCTAAAAAGATCTAAAGTGTGTTTCCTACAAAAAGACAAAGCTGGTTATGTTTCACAGCTGTCTTTCTTTTTTTTTGCTCCACGCTACGAGTACTGCTCCGTTTAAGCCCTCGCAATATGTGTTTAGCCGGGATAGCTCGCGCTTAGAGGAGCTCTCAGCAAGGGAGCGTCGGAAAAGTGCTTATTTTTTTCGTTTTTTTTTTAGTTTTTCTGCTCCGCTCTTCGCGAGCTCTCCCTGTTGCGAGGGCTCAAGTGTGTGTGTGCGTGTGTGTGCGCGTGTGTGTGCGCGTGTGTGTGCGCGTGTGTGTGCGCGTGTGTGTGCGCGTGTGTGTGCGCGTGTGTGTGTGCGCGCGTGTGTGTGCGTGTGCGTGTGTGTGTGTGTGCGCGCGCGCGCGTGTGTGTGTGTGTGTGTGTGTGTGTGTGTGTGTGTGTGTCTGTGTGTGTGCGTGTGTGTGTGTGTGTTTGTTTCTTTGGTGCTGTCTATGTTTGTGTTTGAATGAGAGACAGTGTGGTGCTGTGTCTCTGTGTGTTTATACAGACAGCTTGTTATAGCCTCTCCTCTAAAATATAACACTGTATATGGAAAGCATCGTCAATGCACCATGATGCACCGAAATATCGAATTGAACTGAATCGAAGGCATGATAATCGTAACCGAACCGTGAGACCAGTATAGGGTCACACCTCTAACAAACAAGATAAAACAATGTAAAATCAAGGTAAAACTACGTGTTCGCTGTGCATTTTTTCTGTTACGTTTGCTTTTGGTAACACTATTGGGTGGGTTTAGGTCAGTGGTTTCACTTGGTCTGTACAACAAGCTTCGCCTTCTCATAGACGAGAACTTGAAGGACATGTATCTGAAACATACTATGCTAACGCATTTCATATTTGCATAAATGTAGACAGCACCCTCTAGTGGATATTTTATCTGAAATGTGCAACAAAACATACATGAAGCAACATATTTTATGTTTCGAAAAAATTTAGGCTGAGGCAGAGCCTGGGCTGAATATGTCATAAACATTATGACCAGCATTGATTTGATTTGGCATGTAACACAAAATGGACAAACAAAAGCACTGCTGTTTGATCACAGTGCTTGGTTCCAGTAGATCATGTCAAAGTTCATGGAGAAGAAGCGTGACTATTTTTATCCAGCTGGTTGCATCCTGTTGTAAAGAATAAAGTTCAATTGAATAGTTTGGCCTGTGGTCATGCTATTTATGAGGTGATGCTGGCTTGTGTGTCTGACCAGGTGAAATGTATTCATTTAGTCAGTCTCACATATTCTGGTACACACAAGTCTTGTTGAGTTTTAGACTATCGACAAGGTGTAGTTCAAATTAGATTTTGTCCAAAAATCATTGTTTTTACCATGATTAACAGGAGACACCGTCTAAAATGCCATTTAGTGCAATGTTGTTTCACATGTCCAAGACTTTGATAAAATTTGAAAAAAATCCAGTCCACAATTACTTTTTATATTTAAAATACATTAATTTTATGTGTTTTTTCACCAAATCAGTGACGTCATTTATGAGTTTGACAATTAAAGAGCTAGGGTGCTTTCTCACCTACACTTTTGTTTCGAAACCTGTCTCGTTTGCCCAATTAGCGTGGTTCGTTTGGCATATGTGAAACAATCATTTGCGCTCGGATCTGCGCCAAAACAATCCAACAATGAGGTGGTCTCGGCTTGATTGAAACGAACTCTGGAGTGGATAGATTGTAGTGAGAAAGCAATACAATCCAAGCCCGGTTACATCACAGTGTTTTATGGAAATGTAATAGGCATACGGCTATATGAAGAGAGAATTATGAGTGAGGGAGGTCATTCAACAGACATCCCAAGTCTCCCAGAAGTTTCAGTAGTCTCTCGCAAATACATGGAGACTCCAGGATGCCCGCAATTGAGTGGTAATCTCTCGGTAATCACGTGTCTCCCTCCCGGTCCTCAAATACGTCGCGCACCCTTTTCACCCCTCTCCACCGCATCCCTCCTCGCTTTTCAGACACGTCACCTGCACCCTGACAAACACCACCAAACCACCACCCCCCGACAGCTGAGCAGAACTCTATATAAAAAAACGTGAAACTCTGACTAATGTGAGGAGGGTTTACTCGCACGTGACTTGTTTTAGCTCTTTTAGTCTCTTTAGAAACTTGGCCGTGTGAAAGCGAACCGCACCAAGAACAAAGAGCAACAATGCAACAATTTTAATCCCCATTTCGGAACAACTGAATCGATTCACAGGTGTGAAAGCTCCCTTAAAATCCTGTAATTATTTTTTTTTTTATCAAGGCTGAGGTTAATTAACAGATTTATGTTAAACAAATTGAAATATTAATCTCATGCATTTTTACAGCAGTTTAATTTAGTGGATGTTTTCATCCTGAATTTAACAAAGTAGTACATTTGCCCAAGAGTGTATTGTGTTTTTTTTATTATTTTTTTTATTCAAAACATTTTTTAAAAATGTGTGTCGAAATAAGATTTGTCAGCCAAAATCATTCTGCTAGCTGAAACAGAGACAAAGTTTTGTCCAAATGAATACTCAAAATCACCCAAGAGTGGATGAAAACATCCCCAACTGCATATAAGGGTTAAGAAATTGGTTTAAAAGATTGTTCTAAAGTACTAAGGTTTTCTTATGGAAAAACGAAAACCCTTGGAAAACATTTTTTCAATACAATCCAAGCCCGGTTACATCACAGTGTTTTATGGATATTTGATTATGATTTATAAACTCTAAGAGAGTAGTGCACTTAAACATCATACATTTAACTTTTTTTCAGCGAAATGTACGTGACCCATGAGGTGAGTTACGGGTGAGGCAGGTCAGAAGTTAATGGGGAAGGATATTGCAGTTTGTTTTTGTTGCACGATTTACAGGGCAGGACTCACGTTTCAACTGCAGTACACACTTGCGTTACTCTGTCCTAATTCTGATTTGCTGTTGCTAAACTGGACACAACACTGAAAGATTTAAAGGGCAAACGGAGAGCAGGGTTCTTGCATAATGACTGCTGTCTAAATGGACCCTTTTCCACCAGCTCTTTACTGCTGTTTCCTGGACACAGCAATTTAGTCAAGGATGAGGCCTCAGTTTACTCTTAAAAACTGACCCTGAAACTACACGGCACAGCAGGTTCTGTCTGCACAAGATTGCATTTTCTTGACATTTATGCTGGTAGATCATCATATCATGTCAACAGTATTATTCTGTATTATAAAAGTAGCATCCGGTTTGAAATGTCATCACTTCAAAAATGTACTTTCACTCACTCTCAAGACTGTTATTGCCTCTTGGTTTATACTATAGACCTTTATGAGGGATATAAACAAAAACAATGGTCCCAACGTACAGTATTTCCTGTTTTACATTTATCATGTCTATAGCATCCGAGAATCCAGAAAGGGTACACATATTGATAAATAATGTTTTAAGATTAAGTTATGATTGAATTGGCTTTTGTTAAAGTTATTAAATAGCTTGATAACAAACAGGAAATTTTCATGGGCCAATGACATAGTAAATAGTGTATTGTTTTTTGATCCATTCTATAGAAAAGTGTATTATACGTTTTATATTTTTTATACGTTTTTATATGTTTCTGTGTGGAGTTTGCATGTTCTCCCTGCCTTCGCGTGGGTTTCCGGTGCTCCGGTTTCCCCCACAGTCCAAAGACATGCGATACAGGTGAGTTAGGTAGGCTAAATTGTCTGTAGTGTATGAGTGTGTGTGTGAATGTGTGTGTGGATGTTTCCCAGAGATGGGTTGCGGCTGGAAGGGCATCTGCTGTGTAAAAACTTGCTTGATCAGTTGGGGGTTCATTCTGCTGTTGCGAGCCCGGATTAATAAATGGCAGACAAGAAAATGAATGAATATATATATATGTATATATGTATACATGTATGTGTATGTATGTATGTATATATATATATATATATATATATATATATATATATATATATATGTGTGTGTGTGTGTGTGTGTGTGTGTGTGTGTGTGTGTGTATCACCACGTACGATATCACCACATGGGCTCAGGAGAGAAGCGAAAACGGCGGACACAGAAGTCTTTACAGCAACATGGACACCTCCAAAAGGTGTTAAAAGTGTCACATACTGTACTTAATGTCATTTCCATCTTAATGTAATGTATTTTTGGCCGCAAAATCACTCATAATAAGTTTGATTACTACCGAGAGGACTCGCGCATGCGAGCCAAGGATACCTACTTTAGTGAACAGAACCTGCGTAGGCTGTGAATAAAATCTAATTAAGTTGTAAATAAAGTTCAGTTTGTTGCACAGAGCAATCGTTCGAGAGTCCGCAGAAAGTATGATTTGCATGTGTGTGTTTTTTTTTCTCACAGTGACGGCAGTTTGAGAAATAACAATAATAATAGGCTACTTATATTATTTTACATATTCACAATCGTGAAAAAAACGAGATCTTTATTCTAAGCAAAAAATATATATATATAAATCGCGATTCTCATTTAACTAATTTGGAAAACCATTGTCAAATACCACAATATGTAGTTACATCCACAAATGCCAGTTAAAGCTGTACTGTGCCAAAAGGAGGCCCTATATTAACAGTGTCCAGAAGTACTGTCGACTTCGCTGGGCTCGGAGCCATCTGAGATGGACTATCACACTGTGGAAATGTGTACTGTTGTCAGATGAATCAGCATTTCAGATTTTTTTTGGGGAGAAATGGACGCTGTGTGCTCCGAACTAAAGAAGAAAAGGGTCATCCAGACTATTACCAGCAACAAGTCCAAAAGCCAGGGTCTATCATGGTATGGGGTTGTGTTACTGCCTTTGGCAAAGGAAACCTTCACTTCTGTGATGACACCATTAATGTTGAAAACACATCGAGATTTTGAAGCACAATATGCCGCTGCCTTTTTAGGGACACCCATGCAAAACCACATACTGCACAGTGCACACATTACAGTGTGCCCTGTCTGTGGAGAAAGAGGATACAGGTTCTTGACTAGCCTACCCGCAGTCCCGACCTGTCTCCAGTAGAGAATGTGTGGCACGTTTTAAAGTGCAAAATTTGACTCCAAAGACCTCGTACTGTTGCCTACCTTCAGAGTTGTTTGCAAAAAGAATGGGACAAAATTACACCTGAAAAACTTCATCACTTAGTGTCTTCAGCCCCTAAACGTCTTTAAGTGTTGTGAAAAGGAATGGCAACATTACAAAGTGGTAAATGCTTTAATGCTTTAAGAACCTGAATTGGAATATGTGTTTATTTAAAAATAAATATCATGAAGAACCCATTAAATAATGTTTGTTGTTGTATTGTCTGCAATGAAATACAAGTCAAAGTAAATTTAGAAATCTTTTTTTATTTGCATTTTCCATACTGTCCTACCTTTTTCTGTTTTGGGGTTGTAGTATAATATAACATTTTGTAGAAAACTCAAAAGTTTTATATTACTATTTGCAGGTGTTGTATTATCATAGCAACTATAGGATAATAACACGTTTATTCAAGTACTTTTTCTAAAACATCATGTATTTACTATACATTGCTATGTCTTTTTCCATTTGAGCTCAAAGGCTTTTGGTGTCGAGCCACAATCTCTGTGTGACGGTTTGAGTTCTTGAACCGAACAGCATCAATCAAACCCTGTCACGGGTCGCCATGCTAGTTTAGCGCTGGTATTTTGACAGCAAGCACACATTGACCCCCTCCCTGAGTAAAGCTGATATCATTGTGTGAGGAGTCTCCTACTGTTGTTTGTGTTGAGCACTTAAAGCTTCTTGACTCCTGTGCTCAAGATGTAGTGAAAAATGAGGCTTTTTGGAGGCTTGGCTTGAAATCAAATGTTCAGAACACGGCTTTTTGCTTGCTGCACCTTTTGAACTTTGTCTCTTTGAGTTTGAAGCTTTTTGTTATGTGTCATTGAAAATGGTTTTAGTGGGTAGCAACAAAGTTTGTGTAAAATAAAATTTTACTATGTTAATTTTGCTAGCGCACATTGTTAGCGCAGTTTGCCACCCGCTTCAGCCACAATATTCTTAATCAGTTTAGTTTAGTTTGCTACATAGAAATGATGTGCAAAATGAAAGCCCTGCCCCCTACTTAATATTCTGTTTCAGTTGGAAGTACATCAACATAATGAAATAAAAGTCTCAGCACCTTCCCCTTCACACGTAGACTTCAAAAAACGTCATCAATTTCAAACCAAAATTGACCACTTGTTTTTCGAATTAGTTAAGACCCTTCAGTCTAATTTAGTCACACTGTTTGCGTAATACCTTGTTTTGGTGTGCTTTCTCACAACAGGATCATGTTTACCCAGTAGGTGGAAAGTAGCTGGTCTCTTGTGACTGTTTGAACACAATTAACCACAAGAGCGATTTGCACTATGGAAGTAATTGGTCCAAATTTGTTTTCGACAGCCTCTGGAAGTGGTCAAAGTGGACATGTTCTGATGGTTAACTACTTGTCGTCAGATTGACGAAGACGCGTCTTAATATCAAGTTACAGGTACTTACTGTGGGATAGGGCTAGGCATGGATGGAATGATAACAAGGTTTACTGCGGTTTGGAAAAAGGGTTTTAATACCGCTAAAATGTTCTGTTGTACCTATCCCAAGGTATATGTAAGGTTTTTAATGTATTTTTTGTTGTTGTATAGAAATGAGTGTTTTTGAATCTAAAGGAGAGAGCAGAAGTCAATGATTTATTTTCATTATTATTATTTAGTCTGACATGTTTACTGCTACAAAATTATATTAATGTTTCTTAAAATAAAATATATTGTGTTGTTTTTTTGGTTTGTTTTTGTTTTACCTAGACGTTTGAAATAACTTATTTTAGAGCAATAATCACAATACCGTGATATCATGTTTTTTTTAATTTTTTTTATTCAAGGTTATCATACCGTCAGAAACTTACACCGGCCCATGTCTAGATAGGGTTTCACACTATATCGCTTGAGCATAAATACTTTAATGTGTGAATCTGCAATAGTTACATTGGAATAATAGTTAATCATAAAACACAGTTAACACATGACTTGAACTATTTTTAATTGAACTATAATCAAATAGTGACAGATTTTTTTTATTTAGATGTTTTTAAGGCCTCTGACTGTAAAAATTCAAGTACATTTGAAATTAAAGTAAGTTTGGACACTAAAAATTGAAAGATTGTTTATTTATACAGAGAAGACCGTATAGTGTTATTTCGCATTTGCAATTTGTACCGTAATACTGTAAGACTCCAATGGAAACTATTTTGTTGATTTGTATCTTTGTTCTGTTGTTTTGTAAGCTGTAATTTTGTATATATCATGCAGATGCACTCCCCTATAAAATCATCAAATCAATGTTAAATTACGAATTAATAGTCATCTTGTGAAATTATTCTCATATCGCAATACTAAATATCCCAACGTCAGTTTTTTCCAATATCATGCAGCCCTACAGTGTGATGATCCTAATGACACGTTTGCAATGTTTGATGTACTACAAATGATGAGTTCAGATGCAAAAACCTCTAAGTGTCATTGGAATTTTCTTCTACTATGAGGATTTTTCTCAGCCTCTTACGTTTGTGTTGTTTTGAAAGTGATAATAAAATAACCTATTAATTGCTATAAAATTGAAACTACTGAATCAAGCCTGATAAAAATCCTAATTTTAGAAGAACATTTTAGAAGGCACTTAGAGGTTTTTGTATCTGAAACCTTCAAATGTTTAAAAAGGCACAATATTGCTTATTATGATTTGTTTTTGGTAGTGACAACACCTAACACAGGGTTAAAGGAATATTTGACTGTATTTGTGTGGACAATTAGAAAAAAATTACCTCAGAAAGTATTGCTAAAGAAAGTCAGACATACAGCGCTGTGCTTTTGCGTGTCCCTACATTGTTTTCCTACACTGTTCCACACTCTGTTCACTGTGAGATAACAGAGCCCTGCAGGTCTCAGGCTTATCAA
>NC_141042.1:33732500-33777500 GCF_052040795.2 Danio rerio
AAGTTGCAATAATAAGGGTTTTACATCTAATACATTTTGTGTATTGAAGAGTAGGCTAACAATTGCAAAAAAAAAACAAAAAACAACAACAAATAAACAAACAAAAAAAAAACAATCATTTCTACTTTTTGCAAATGAACTCTTTATATAGGCCTATATTCAAAATAGCTGTAATATGATTAATAATGAAATTATAAAATGTAAAGTAGGCTAACTAATGTATAATAAGGTAACTCATGTAAGCCTAGTGTAGACTAATAGAATTTCTACTTTAAAGTCTCTTAAGTTGCAATAATAAGGGTTTTACATCTAAAACATTTTGTGTATTAAAGAGTAGGCCAACAATTGCAAAAAAAAAAAACAAAAAAAAAAACAACAACAACAACAAATAAACAAACAAACAAAAAAAAACAATCATTTATGCTTTTTGCAAATGAACTCTTTATATAGGCCTATATTCAAAATAGTTGTAATATGATAAATAATGAAATTATAAAATGTAAAGTAGGCTAACTAATGTATAATAAGGTAACTCATGTAAGCCTAGTGTAGACTAATAGAATTTCTACTTTAAAGTCTCTTAAGTTGCAATAATAAGGGTTTTACATCTAAAACATTTTGTGTATTAAAGAGTAGGCCAACAATTGCAAAAAAAAAAAACAAAAAAAAAAACAACAACAACAACAAATAAACAAACAAACAAAAAAAAAACAATCATTTATGCTTTTTGCAAATGAACTCTTTATATAGGCCTATATTCAAAATAGTTGTAATATGATAAATAATGAAATTATAAAATGTAAAGTAGGCTAACTAATGTATAATAAGGTAACTCATGTAAGCCTAGTGTAGACTAATAGAATTTCTACTTTAAAGTCTCTTAAGTTGCAAAAATAAGGATTTTACATCTAAAACATTTTATGTATTGAAGAGTATAAGAGTAGCAAGTATTGAAGAGTATTGAAGAGTATTGAAGAGTTGCAAGTAGGCCAACAATTGCAAAAAAACTAAACAAAAACAACAACAAATAAAGAAACAAACAAAAAAAACAATCATTTATACTTTTTGCAAATGAACTCTTTATATAGGCCTATATTCAAAATAGTTGTAATATGATTAATAATGAATATATATATATATATATATATATATATATATATATATATATATATATATATATATATATATATATATATATATATATATATATATATAAGGTCTGGATAATTCTGGTACATCTACAGGAATGTTATATTAACGTACACTATCCCTGTTCACTAAACAAATAAAATAAATGAATAAAATAAAGTTTATTGTGGTCCATTAATATGGTGTCTGGTTATGATACAAAAAAATGTTTGCGTCAGTGTGTGATGGTTTGGGTGGTTTACAAGGACAAAAATGTGTATAATGAAATGGGTATGACCTAGGTACTACAATGTTGAGGTTGTTTATGAGGACATTGCGACCTTGTAATTTAAAGTGCTTAAAAATCATATTTCGTTTGATCTTTTGACATAGAAAATTGGCCAGAGCTCACCTGTGATTGGTGGGTTTAGGGGTAAGGTAAGCCATAAATTGTAATGAGTGATGTTTACAGTTTATAATACATTATGCCTAAAGGGAATCCACATAAAGCATCAATACCAACGTTTGTGTGTGTGCGTGTTGTGCTTTGAAAACTGACCAACCCAGGCTCATTCTGAAAACATACTCCTATATCCAATTCTGGAGAGCTCCAAGCACTTTTTTTTGCAGTTTTTGCTATCGTGAATCCACCAGAGGCCGCCGTGTATGCTTTTTTTAAATCTCAAATTTCTCTCGCGAGTGCCATTCGCGCCTGTTGTTCTTGCATAAATCCACCAGAGGCCGCTGTCGACTGACTGACTAAAGCCCAACCCTAATTCTAATTTTGCATTCCCAGCCACTACTTTTCTGGCAGGGTATTTGAGTGTCACCGACTGTCAGAATGTTGTGGGACTGCTATACAAGAGTTAATATTATGGATTATAAATAGTGAAATTTAACGTTTTTTATTTTGGCTTTTTTTTTTTCAGAGCACAACGGTAAAACACAAACGCGTTAATGCATTAATTAATGCATTAAAACATAGTATTGTTTGTTGTAAAAATTCGTAATAATGACAAACAAAATACAAATTTGTGGATCTCCTTCCGGGTGCTGCTATGCAGCTGTTGTGGCTGATGTTTTCTGGGAAATTTTCTTACCCCTTGGTTTCGAGTGTGGTCCTGAAAAATTTCCATTCGAAGGGCTATCTCCCCCTTCCCCTTAGCCCTTCTCCTTCAAGATTAAGAAAATTGGGACACCCTTACCCCTTCACGTGCTAAGGGGTAGAATTGGAATTGGGCCTAACTAAATGACCGACCCTCCCTCCTCTTTCCCTAATCCCAACCAATAGTGTTTTCAAAAGCACAGATTGACCCCCCACCCCCCAAATTTTACAATGTTTTCAGATTTTATCACATTCTCACCCTGTTATTTTTTGGCTTTTGTTTTTGTCTCACCTGCGTTCTGGAACCGTTCTTCGCCAGACTCAAACCCTGTCAACATGACCAACTCCATTTTGTGTCTCGAGTCAACCGGTGTACATGTTGAGCCACAGGACAAACTGGTAACAGCAAAACTGCTGTCCATGGGGAGATAAGCGGTCAGCTGGTAAATGTAAAAAGGAACTGCATCATACCGTCCTGTAGCGTTAATTTTAAATATGAAATGCAGCCATACATACCTCTGTCTACATAATATGCGATCTCCAGAAATGTATATAGAACTGCGTTTTCAGAATGAGCCTATGTTGCAACTAACTGTAACTAGATCAAATGTAACTGTAATTTATAGAGTTTATAGATTTGAGTAAAATGTTGTGTTTGATTCTGACGACATTCCTTCCAATATCAAATAACAATATTGTCATTTATAGTAGTTTTTTAGAACAAAAAATATTGAAAATCAGGGCTATTCCATCAACTATTAATTTCTGAAGTTAAAACACTGGAAACATGCCGTCTAAAATTGAATAAAAACTGACAATATCTGAAAACATGGCAGCTCTTTCATTTTCATGCATCCAAAAAAAATCCCTTTTATTTAAGATGGAGAAGGAATGTCTTCAGTAGTTTAGAGAATAAAACATGCTCAAACACATACATGTAATTCATACATGTATGATCATGCATGTTTTATAATAAACATTCAATTGTGGTTCTTCCCCTGCATGTTTAAAGGATGGAGCAGCAGCAGCATTTGGCAGGGTAATCCTTGGTGAAAACTTTGTGTTCGGTTCCATAAACAAAATAAATGTGGGTTTTCTCCTTCCAGATGTAATGAACTCGTGTGATAGGAATCAGCTCGATGGTCTGCCTCTGGAAAATGAAAAAAAAAAAACAAACTCACAAGGTTAGAGCATGTCTAGTCCTTACAGCTTTACTATTTTTTCTAGGGGAGTTGTTAAAGATTATTATGCAAATTTGTGATTATGCAAATTTGTCCAATGTAGGTTAAGTAAGCCTGAAAATATTGACATGGTGTTTCAAGTAGTTTTTTGGGCGAGTTCACATTCACAAACAGCCACATCATACAATACATGAACTGTATTTAAAATAATTGTATTAAACAGCATTATTTGTTTTTCACAAAGGGTAACTAGGGGTCCGTTCTTCGTACCTCGCTTAAATGATCTAAGATGATTTGGCAGATCCTGGATCTTTTAATCTTGATAACTGATCTCTCGCTAATTTGGTTCTTCAAACAAGTTCGCGAATCAGATTAGAATGTCTAGATAAACTGATCTGAGATCGCTGCGTGTGTTGTGAAGGACAGATATATCGATCCTCAAAATCATGATCAGAAATGCAACGATTGGCTGACGGCACAGCAGCGTAATGACATCATCTGATTAATATTCAATTATCCATGTGAGCAAAATTACATCAAATTAGCAGTAAACGGTTTGTTAAATATGACACGCAGTAACTTTTCACATTTGTTGTGAGCTGCAGGCTTTACACTTTCATGTGTCAAGAGTATTCATCATGTATTTCAATGCATATCAATGTATTTAGTTCTACATTTAGAAAAGATTTTCTTTATTATAGTAGCTGTTTTTTAATCAGTGTAAAGAATAACTGGTTGTTTACAAAAGCCTTTTGATATTGGTAAAGGCGTCTGCAACTTTTGTGAAGCATCAAATCACCGTCATATTAACAAAACATGTTTATGACTGCATAATTGTATTATTGCTTTAAAAAAAGTCACATATTGTGCATTTCTTTTATACACAATTTGTACTAAAGTGATCTAAAAAGTTCACATCAATAAGTTTTCTCTTTGCACCACCAGGTGGCAGTCTTTGTACCATTTTAATTTCGAGGGTGCAGATTGCATACGTTTTATTATGTATAACTTTATTTATTTTATTAATAACAATAACTTTATATATATAGTTAAAAAATATTTACTCTTTTCCCAAGTGTATATAACTTTTACTGTAAGAAAATATCAGAATTCTGAACATACTTTCTGTATTATCTTTGCTTGAACTAAGCCGATCTAATCCTGTTTATATGAATTGAACCTGCTCCCGATCAGGTTTGACCTAGCAGAACTGTTGCCATGACAACAACTCTCGGATCAGCTTTGAAGAACGAAACGATCCTGGATCGTGTCAAATCGTCAACATCCAAATCCAGCTAACTGAGTAATCCACGTACGAAGAACGGACCCTAGGTCTGTTTTTTATTTGTATTCCTAGTCAGCGTTGTGTCTCGTTTGTTTAAATATGTTGGAATATCCAGACCATATTACAGTATGCTGTTAACGCAAGCTCTAATCTGCTTTCTTCAAGGAATTTCTGGATGTGAGTCAACAGGAAGAGGTTATTTAATTAATTCCTGGAAGTGGGAGTGGGAGGCTGAGATGTGGCCTTAAAGAGACAAGTGCACATATTTAGTGTACAGGGTTTATACTCTACCTGTTGGAGAATACGACAAGTGGTGCAGAACTGAGCCTGATGTTCCCTCACAGCACTTTCAGACACTGCGTTCACCGAGCGGTCGGGAAAATTGACAACTGGGTAAACCTGCAATGAAGAGCCAATGCTTTAGGGTAAGTTTAGATGACAAAGATGTACTAAAATCAAATATACAGTATAGACAAGGGTAGGACAATGTTGACCAATTTGGCATTGTACGTTGTCTTATGGGAAACATCGCGATGGATGATGGCATCTTCATCATAGGCGGCGATGAATTAATTATTTATGAATAATTAATTAATTCATCACAAATTAATTATTTGTAGCCTACCACTTCAACTACCTAACTCATATTGTCTTTGTTTGGCCCATAAACAAATCACAAATAATTAAAGATAAGTTACACACAAATAACCACCTGTCATTACTTTTTCCGCGAGACTCTGGCATGAATAGGCAGAGTGATCTGTGTCGATATAATGGCGTCACCAAACTTGGTTGGTAAAAAAAGGTGCACAACCAACAGGAACCGACCAACAGTATCTGAAGTTTTCGCTAAAATGACTAAGTACAAGCGTGAAAGCAAATGATTGAAGCAGTGTACTGACGCTGTGACACGTTACCTGACAGATTACAAAACACTGAAGAATCATTAGATAGAGACAAGATTAATTAAATGTCCCGCTTAACAACTATAATGAGACGCGATCCAGCGGTACATCCTTGACTGTCCAACGTGCACTGCTCTCTGGGGTTTTGAGCTCAAAGCCCCCGCTGACTGCATGGCGCTCAGACATGCGTATATGTATGCGCACAAAAGGTAAAAAGCTTTATGTTTGCGCCTTTGAGAGTGTTTAAACAAGAAAGAAAAGTGTGAAAATATTAAGGTCTGTTTGAGAAAAGTGTATAAAGCGTGCAGTGAGGGGTTTTACAGCCTTAGAACATTTATAATAATTGTAAAAAAAATTAAGATGACTACTTCACAGATTTTACCTACAGTTGAAGTCAGAATTATTAGCCCTCCTTTGATTTTTTTCCCTTTATTTTATATATTTCCTAAATGATGTTGAACAGAGCAAAGAAATTTTCACAGTATGTCTGATAATATTTTTTCTTCTGGAAAAAGCCTTATTTGTTTTATTTCGGCTATTAATTTTTTAAACACCATTTAAAGGACAAAATTATTAGCCCTTTTAAGCTAATTTTTGTCTGATTATCTGCAGAACAAACCATCGTTATACAATAACTTGATAATGACTCTAACCTGCCTAGTTAACCTAATTATCCTAGTTAAGCCTTTAAATGTCACTTTAAGCTGTATAGAAGTGTCTTGAAAAATATCTAGTAAAATATTCTGTACTGTCATCATGACAAAGATAAAATAAATCAGTTATTAGAGATAAGTTGTTAAAACCATTTTGTTTAGAAATGTGCTGAAAAAATCTTCTCTCCATTTAACAGAAATTGGGGAAAAAAATAAACAGGGGGTTTAATAATTCAGGGGGCTAATAATTCTGACTTCAACTGTATATCGGGGTTATTTTTAGAACGTAACTCCGATACACAACGGACTACAGTATATCATACTGTAAATGGGTTTTATCTTTCCTCTTATATTTTGCTGCTGCACTTTTAAGAAATTCCCTTTTTGCACTTGAAATTTGCAATGTGAAGATATTTTTAATAACAGACTTCACTGACCAACACTGAAATATTTCTGAAGGACATGCTTAGCTTCGGTTGTTTGTGGGATGTTTTCCAGCTTTTGTTCTCGCGCAACGGAAAATTCCTTTAAATAGCAAAGTAATTCTGAGCACCATGTTGTGTTTGCTCACCATTGGAGCCATATCAGTAAGCAGCTTCTCTCCAGTGATTTGATCAAGGAGGTCAACAGGGAATCCTGAACCCTTGTCAATGACAGACACGTGCATGTTGTTTTTCCTGAGAAGATAAAAAGTGAGCATTAGCTCATTTGAACACAGCAAGCCAGGGGTGTCCAAACTCGGTCCTGGAGGGCCAGTGTCCTGCACATTTTAGTTTCAACCAATTCAACCAAATTAAACACACCTGGACCAGCTAATCAAGCTTTATCTGGGTACACTAGAAACTTCCAGGGAGGTGTGTTGAAGAAAGTTGGAGCTGAACTATGCAGGACACCAGCCCTCCAGGACTGAGTTTGGACAGCCCTGCAGTAAGCTTTACAATGGCCCCTTTCACACAGTGATACCGGTGTAAATCCGGAACGACTTTACCGGTAAATCCAAAAAAGCGCTGTTCACACAGGCGAGGACGTTACGGAATTTTTCCGGAAAAGAGCATTCACACATCCATCGCAAAATGCCGCTAAATTCTGACATCATTAACCAGATATGACCTCTAAACGGCTGCGCTTGTGTTTGTAAACGTTTGACTTCATTAAAAACTCTTTGGATGGATCAGTATTGAGTACAACTCCAATGAAAACATGTAGAGGAACACTTTCGCATGTCGAGATGTTCATGATATGTGTGTGTGCTGGCGCTTTGGGCGCTCACTTGCACACGCAAAGCTTGAAGGTAAACAAACAATGGATTATCATAAACATTTTATCGATAATTATTTACACAGTTAGCATTTAGAAGGAACATAGAAACGTTATCTGACTAACATCTAGCAGCTAAAGGTGTCTGGAAAAATATTCAAAGGCTTTTATTCTCATAAACCGCGCGCACGTGAATGCGTGTGACTGTTCTGATTGGCTAAAGCAGGTGTCTCCAGTCAGCACGTTCTAGACGTGGACGCGCTCTTTCCGACAATCTTTCTCCTGCATTCACATGACGCAGCATTCCGGCAAATTACCGGTAATGTTACAACTTCTCTTTCCGGAAAATAGCCAGAACGAATTTACCGGTATTTTCAAAAAGGGCCTGTTCACACATACAACCTTTCCGGAAAATTGCCGGTAATCTTCCGGAAAGGTCTGTATGTGTGAAAGGGGCTAATGTGTGTTGTGAAAATCAACCATAGCTAAAGTTATCTTACCATGTAACTATCAGTTTGATGAAGCAGAGAAGCTTTCCGTGACCTTGGCAAGTTTTGCAAGTGATTGAACCGACTCCTCCACATGAATGACACCTGGAAAACAGATTTAAATTTTAAGCACAATACTTCTGTTTTGTTCTCTTGTGGTGATAGAAAAAGTTCTAAACAAAGCCAAAGCCGAACATTTTAATAAAATGAGCGAAGCATTTATTCAACTATTCACTCATAAAGACATGGTGAGTCCCATACAGGATATACCGCCCTCTGAAGGGCACTACTGAGTAAAAACAATTATAGTCGCCATATTGAAGTGTCATTACAAACTGAAATGTATAAAACTGGCCACTATGGCTGCATTCCAGTCTAATTTTTTATGCCCTTCACTCATTTACATCCCCTCAGATGTACGTCATTGTTTACATCACACAAGTGTCCACTACTGGTGGAGCATCTCAATGGGTTTAAATGGAATGCTCTAAAACCTTGAGCACTACTGAACTACACTGTTGTGATGTCACAATCATGTTGCATTGTGGGACATATAGGTGCTGCAGAGGACCTATAAAGCAGAGATCGAGGGTATGCCCATGTAAGATTCACTCGTAAATTTAATAAAGTGAAATGTACTTCAAAAAGGCAGCACAGATTCCCCTGTAAAGGAAACAAGTGAAGCTTGAGAGTGCATGATGAGACCCAGGTACACAATCACAGACTGTGTTTTTCCACCATTTATAAATTTAACACTGATGTTAATATAAAAAAATACATTTAAAACAATTTAATAGTTACAAAACTATAATTAAGGAACAAATTATGTCTTTGATAACTGGAAAGGAATAATTGAACCTATCAGTTTACAATATACTGATGGCTAGGCTTTATTGGTGATAATGGTTTGGACCGTTATTGTCTTTTTAGCATAAGAAGAGGACAGAAACTAGCCAGACAGTAAATGCGTCAATTGTGGGGCGGGCTAAATCTAAAAAAAAAAAAAAACATGTACTCTTTTTGCTTTTATTCTATATTTATACAACAGTTCTGTCTGGTTCTCAAATCTGATTGGCTAATAGCCGTGTGATATTCTGCAATATCAGAACTCGTACAGCCTCTTTACCCTTTGTGTATTACTCCGCCCACATACAGCCAGAAAAAGCAGACACTACAGATCTAAAGTTTAAGATGCACGCTCAACTGTTTAACTGTCAGCTCATGATTTGAATCCGGAAGAAAGTAGTTCCTCATACAAAGGGGTTTTTGAGACTCTCCATGTTTGATTTTGTTTTTATATACACAATTATGCCGTCAAACTGTTGTATAAACGCAATATCACACTCGTAGCAGTGCGATATGGCTGTATATCGGCACTGGTGGGGCCACTAAGGCAATGCACCAACGCACGCCTCCCACCAGTGCCGATATACAGCCATATCGCACTGCTACTTGTGTGATATTGCTCATATATATATACATATAAATATATATATATATATATATATATATATATATATATATATATATATATATATATATATATATATATATATTTGTAGAGCAACCCATGTTCTCTTGTCATTAAAATTTTAATCAACTAAAACTTTAAACTTTAATATGTAAAACTGTCTGAGATATGAACGAAAGCAAGTAATGCATCAAAGTTTGATTAAATTTTTTTGAATGGTTATGAAAAATCTTTATAATAATTAAAATAATTTATAAAATATAAAAAAAAAACTATTTGTTTAAAAATACTGAATGATAATAATGATATGACGTAGTTCCGGAAACGATCTGCTCCTCTGTTTATCTGTCTTACTTTACGGTCAGTTTCTTTTGACCGCCCCCTGTCATTTTAAAGAATATCCTTATGGCAAACGTGTCAAGTATAAAAGACTTGTCCGTTTCGTGAGGTGCGCGTACAGTTAGCAGAGCTCCCCAATGCGGCGCCAGGTGAAAGTATAAATCAAGCTTTAGAAAGCTTTAGAAATAAGGATGAGCCCTCCAGATTGGAACGCACTTGCAGTCACTTGCTTTGTTTCTAAATCAATCAGATGTTTTGAATAAATCATTTCAATAAAAGATTTAATTACTTAGTATGGGCAACACGGCAGCTCAGTGGTTAGCACTGTTGCCTCACAGCAAGGAGTCTCGGCTGGGCCAGTTGGCATTCCAATGTGGAGTTTGCATATTCCCCCGTGTTGGTGTGGGTTTCCTCGAACTGCTCCGGTTTCTCCCACAGTCCAAAGACGTGTGCGGTAGGTGAATAACTGAATTGGTCATAGGGTATGAGTGTGAATGAGTGTGTTTGGATGTTTCCCAGTACTGGGTTGCAGCTGGAAAGACATCCACAGGGTTTATTCCGCTGTGGCGACCCCTGATAAATAAAGGGACTAAGCCAAAGGAAAATGAATGAATAAATGACTTAGCATCATGTTTATTTATCCATGGCAGGCCTAAAACAGCTAAAATACCAGCACAATAACACACCCAACAACATGTATTTATTATAAAAAAAATCTTGGTATGGTATGGTTGCATACTCTTCAGCCAAAGCTGAAATTACAGAAATTCCATGAATTATTTCAATAGTATCTGGATGCAGCGATGCAATCTCAGACACAATGCACTCAATGGAGCGAGTGATATCACTGTGATGGGTAGGGTTAGGGGTGAGGTTAGGTGAGCCCATTAAAAAGCATTGGATGCAGCTCAGATTGCACAGCACCAGGTCTGCATCCAGACCCCTCTCAATTATTCTGATTATTATACAAGATGCTGGACTTAAAAAAAATACCTAATCATGCCAGAGCCACTACATGAACCACAGCGCTGACGTTCAGGAGAGGACCTCCATCCCGTGCCAGAGCAGTGTCCACAGCGAGTCTGAAACAACACAAGTGTAATAAGAAAAAAAAAAACACAAAGAAAATACAGAAGTAAATATAAAAAAAGAGTATCTGATAATCATACTTACCCTGCCTGAATTTACACATTTACTGCAAGCAGATCTGCCGAGATTCAGGCATGAGTGACAACCCTGTATTTAAAATACACAAGAAAATGACTAAAAACAATCAAGTTAATGATTGTGATGAATAACAAAGTTTTTTATTTTTATTTTTTTTTACTTTGACAGTGGATGTGTGAGGAACACGGATTGATTTTTTACAGTCTTGGAAGAGGGACGGTATGGGCACCGGGATGCTCCACGCAGCAGGAGCCATTCCAACTCCATCCACCACCTGACCTGATAAATGAAGAGCGTACTTAATGGCACAGTTCACCCAAAAATGTACATATCCTCACCATTTACTCACACAAAGGTTTTAAAATTTTATGAGCTTCTTATATTATGAAAAATGATGCAAAAAAGCAGACAGTGAAGTTCATAGTAAGAACTAAAAATACTATGGTAGTTCTTTTGTGTTTAACAGAAGAAAGAAACGCAAACCAGTTGGGAACAAGTGGAGGATGAATAAATGATGACAAGCATTTCGTTTTTTGGGAGAACTGTGCTATATTCCTGTGTATTTATAAAGCAGCACACCTCCAGTGCTTTCTTGCTTTTATATAATAATTACCGTACAATGCAAATGTGTAAGTATTTTGCTCTATTTGCTTTTTTGCTCTATTTTACATTTTTTTTTTCATTCTAATGGGAAGAAAAGCTTTTTAAGTGTTTCTGTTTTTGCACTTACAATCATTACAAGGAACACCTGTTCAACTGCTCATTAAAGCAAATTTCTACTCAGCCAATCACATGACAGCAACTCAATTTATTTAGGCATGCAGACATGGTCAAGATGATCTGCTGCAGTTCAAACCGAGCAACAGAATGCGGAAGAAAGATTATTTAAGTGAATGTGGCAGAGTTGTTGGTGCCAGACGAGCTGGTCTGAGTATTTCAGAAACTGCTGATCGACTGGAATTTTCACGCACAATCATCTGTGGGGTTTACAGAGAATGGTCCGAGGGAGAAAAATATCCAGTGAGCAGCAGTTCTGTGGGCGCAAATACCTTGTTGCTAGAGGTCAGAAGAGAATGGAAAAGACTGGTTCGAGCTGATAGAAAGGCAACAGTGACTCAAAAAGGTACTCTTTACAACCGAGGTATGCGGAAGATCATCTCTGAATGCACAACATGCCCAACCTTGAGGTGGATAGGCTACAACAGCAGAAGACCACACCGCAAGAACAGGAAACTGAGGCTTTGAGTAGCACAGGCTCACCAAGAAGATTGGAAAAACATTGCCTGGTCTGATGATTCTCGATTTCTGCTGACATTCAGATGATAGGGTCAGAATTTAAAGTCAACAACATGAAAGCATGGATCCAGTCTAGCATCAACGGTTCAGGCTGCTGGTTGTGATGTAATGGTGTGGGGAATATTTTCTTGGCACACTTTGGGCCCATTATTACCAATTCAGTATTGTGTCAACGCCACAGCCTACTTAAGTATTGTTACTGACCATGTCCATCTCTTTATGACCCCAGTGTACCCATCTTCTGATGGATAACGATTTCTTGAACATGACCATGAGTTCACTGTACTCAAATGGCCTACACAGTCAACAGATCTCAATCCAACAGAGCACCTTTTAGATGTGGTGGAACAGGAGATTCACATCATGGAATATTTCCAGAACCTTGTTGAATCTATGCCACAAAGGATTAAGGCAGTTTTGAAGGCAAAGCTGGCACTAGTAAGGTGTACCTAATAATGTGACCGGTAAGTGTAATTACTATTAAAGGCGACACTATTTTCTCTGCACTGAGCCATAACTATTGACATCCACTAGGGATGTAACGGTATCAGAATTTCACGGTACGGTAATACCTCGGTATGAATGTCACGGTACGGTATTTATTGAATCATTTACAGGAAAAAACAAAACTTATGAAAATACTCCAAAAAAGTGCCAAAAGTGTCAATGACATACAAATTAGCCATCTATCTGTAAGCTTTGAAACAGGAACTTCAATTTTAATAACAAAAAAATTTTAAACCATGTAAAAAAATAAAGTTTCAATTTAGTATTGTTGAAAACTCATCACATTCAACATTTAATCACTCACTCACTTAGATAGAGATGGGTTTAAAGGAAAATTATCATATAAATATAATCTGGTAAAAGCTGGTATCTCTGGGTATTTACAATGTCCCCTGCAACAGAAAAAAACCCTCTCATTTGGGACTGAGGTTTCTGGGACAAGAGAGATATGACTTGGCCCAGGTTGACAGCAGTGGGTAACGTTGTGCATTGTCTTTCCCCCACTTGAGAGGACAAACTATGAGTAAGATAGAGGTCTCATGTCTGCATCAATCTGAACAGTGAAATGACAACACCGCTATTCAGTACGCGCGTGACAACACAGCTAATAAGAACTCGCGTGACAACACCGCTATTCAGTACGCGCGCGGCGACAACACCCGCTTTAAAGTTTTCCAGCTCTTTTTCATCCCCGCTTCTAGCAGCACACTCCATTTCCGCATTACTGGATCTGTAGCGACAACAGACCGCAAGGGATGATGGTCAAGCATGGGCTGATGGGAATTGTAGTTTCCGCTACCTCCCGTTCGCTTCATTCGCCTGAGCAAATTTTCTCAGAAGACCTATAGTTTTACCGAGTCATGCGACTACGGTAATATCGAAAAAAATTAATATTGCGGTATGACAGTATTTACAATAGCGTTACATCCCTAACATCCACAGCTCTTACATAAACCTATACAGTTTTAATTATATCTGTATTGTGAAGGTTTTACTGAGGGACATGTTACACAGTTTGCTTGAAAATATACAATATTGCATTTTTTTATACTAGTTGGAAAATGTATTTATTTTCTAGCTATGGAGTGAAACCTTTGATACTAATATGTAAAAAAAAGAAACTAATTTGAATCCAAGCCAATATTTGTGCTAAAAATCTATGCAAATTACTCCTCAGATGGAGATGGAAACTTCTTGTCTGCGTTTTAACACAATATGATTATAATACCTTATACATCAGTTTCTTAACATCTCCCGCATAAGAAGAGTTTGGTAACTCACCATTGTAGGGTTCACTGTCCCATTCTGTGGTTCTGGTCTCTGTAAAAGTCTCCAGTCGGTACTGTAAGGACATGTAAATGTTATTAATATAAAAGTTAATGCCATCATTATATAGTCAGGAGAGATATTTATGAGTGTTGATACTAACCCGATATGTGTTGAGGGACTGCAGGTCTGTGAACACCATCTCTTTGACTGGTTTAGAGCTGTAACAGCATTTACTGGACACATAATTGGTGAAGGCCTCCTGTGCAAGTTCTTCACTGATCGCAGGAATGCTGAGGACACCACATGGAAACTTTAGATGGGTTTGTATCATTCAGACTTCACTTATTACAATTAAAGGCTCTATTTTGACGGTCCGTGCGCAGAGTTTATTTTCTTAATGAGTTATAGGTGTGTTTTGAGAATAAACCAATTAGAGTCTCATCTCCCATTCCCTTTAAGAGCCAGCTGCGTCGCGCCAAGAGCGCATTCGCTATTTACAGGACGCAAATTAAGTGTAAGTGGAAAAAAATAGCATTTCACAAGCAAACAGTTAACAGTTAACAGTTTTTTAACAGAAAACTGTTAAACAGAGCATCTACTGCGTGAGAATGAGAGATAATGGAACACTTTCACTTTCGCTCTTGGATAGGGAAACCTTTACGCACAGACATCAATTAGCCTATAAATAAGTAATTTTGTTTGTTAAGCGCAAATATTCGTTTCAAAACTATTTCTAAATTTAGTTATAATTTCCAGCAAACGAATAAATGAATAATAATAACAAAATGTGCTCAAAAACCTGAATTATATCCTCAAACACATGCTGTGCCCCTTATGGTCTAAAACCTGACAGGTGGGCAAATCTAAGCTTGTTTTTAATTAAACAAATATAAATATGGATATAATAAATAATACTGCTAATAATAATAACATTATACAAAAGCAAATTGTTATGAATGAACTGAAAAAGCCTCCCGAGATGAAGAAGACATAAATGCAGTGATTTTTCATATTTATGTAGGCTAGAAAATAATATGTTTTGTAATATTTTAATCCTTTATATTTATATTCTATATCTATTCTTATTATATCCTATATATATCCTTAATATTTAAATTTTTTCATATGTAAAGATATTTCCCTATTGCTCTCTTGTGCGTATTAAGCAGTGCGTAAGCGAGGAGTTTAGATCGGGTTATTTTTGGTCTAATGAAAAATCTATTATAGATTCTCAAAATAGCAACGCGCCAGCGGTCAGCCTCAGAACGCCTTCCTTTTTAGACCAGAACGCCTATGGGCGCACAAATGAGCGCTAATGCATTTGCTATTTAAACAGCGTAGCGCAACGCCTCAATACGACTCTTGCGCCAAGCTGAAACTACCAAAAGACTATTGAGCTGCGCCTTGCGCCACACTGCGCCGGGTGTATGATAGGGCCCTAAGAGTTTATATGTTACAATTATCGCCTTCTTCTTGCAATTTTGATGTTTTTCTTAATAATCGTGAGTTTATTTCTTTTAGATTCTGAGATTATACAGTGTCTAGCCATTCCAATTTTGTTTCATTTTGTTTTGTACATATCACTCAAAAATTCTGACTTAATACAATTCTTCTCACAAACCTGACTTTATTTCTCACCATTTTGACTATATTTCTTTCATTTCTGAGTTACCTTGCCATTCCAATTTTATTACTTCTAAGTTTATCTTGAAATTATTACAATACTGACTTAATTTCTGATTACTCTTGAGTTTATTTTCTGAATTTCTCACAGTTTAGCCATCTTATATCTTGTATTTCTGACAACTAAGTTTATAAAGTCAAAGTTGTGACACCAACTTATAATTCTTAGAAATCAAGTCAACTGCAAGACTTGGAAAATTTTAAATAAATGTCTGATTTAAAAAAAATAAAAATAAATTTTATATATATATATATATATATATATATATATATATATATATATATATATATATATATATATATATATATATATATATATATATATATATTTTTTTTTTTTTTTATAAACATCATTCCAAAATAAATCAGAAAAAAATCACAATTACTTTTATTATTTAGATTTGAATGCATTTAGATATGTTAAGCTATTGATTGGGAAATGACGTGGGAAAATGCATGGCATGACAATGACTCAGAAATAAGGTGTAGCTAAATAAATAAATGAATCCAGAATTGCCTCATTCATTAATTCAGAACATGTCAAGAAAACCAGGCAGAAACAATCACTAGCATTATTATAGACACGACACTTTAGCCTAAATTTAACTCTAACTGGCAAGGAAATAATAAATATTAAATGTACCTGTTCTAAAACAGAATTAGATATTATTTCTTTATATTTTCACAAAGAAAATGCATTATGATTATAACTGTTGCTCAGTTTATGTATTTTACACTTCAATGCCACTCAAATCTTACTCAAAGCGTCTCTCGGGAGCTCTGGATGGGGCTTCTGGTTGTCGCGATCCAAAATCAGATGGTGGAATAACTGAGGGTGAAATAAAAGACTCACTGTCACATTCATTACATGCATCTCACTCCTAGATTCAGATTAAGCTGCTGAAATAGTTCTCACTATTTGGTCCAAGGCGCTCATATCCAGGAACCACAGGCATCAAATCTGAAGGAGGAGCCGTCGCCCCATTATTTGCCTCTGTGTTCGGATCTGTGTAATGCACAACATAACTTTACTTCTTCATACTATCTGATTTCTTTAAACTCTTTACTTTTTAGCTATATCTGTGTTGTTCATGTTACGACAAAACAGGAAACTTGTATCTAATGATTATGATAAGGCTTGCAGCATTAAAAAAAGGATGACTTTTTTTTCTGATTTGAATCAGTCCACATGCTTGTGCTTCACACATTCTGGGTTTAGATATAATGTAAATATGTCACTAATGTGTAAAACTTTGTTATGTTATGCTTGAGTACATCATTTAAAAACAAAAAAATTTGATTACCTGCATAAGATCCAGCAGGACACGAAGGGACAGAATGGACTTCATCCTGGTCACTGTGGCAAAAACAAATAAAACCAAAATAAAATTGTGTTGCATATAAAATACAGCCTGTAGCCAGGAAGGGTTCGAGTGGTTCGAAAAACCCCTTCCCCATCTGACAAAGTCCAGAATGTGGCCACTACATGGGCTCATTTTTCCCATTTCAGACTACTATGCCACCATAAATTGTGAAAATAACTGATAGGAGAAGACAAATTTAATTTTTAATAATTCAAATGGACAAATTCTGACTGAGGAAAGTTGAATGAGCTGGCCAGTTTGTTTATTATTTTTTAATTAACTTTAAGTTTTAATTCTTCTTTTTTTAAATATTGAATGATAATAAATTTGTAATTTATAAATAATTTTTAAATAGTTATTTTATAATTTTTAATTCTAATCTCATAATATTATTTATAAAACTGTAATAACTTCACATTTGTAAATATACACTTCGTAGTCAAATAATATTGTAAGCACATTGACAAAATTGTAGAAAATATTTTTGGTACATCAAAAAGAGTGGTTATCTAACAAGCTATTCCAGCAAAGCTTATCCTTACGTTATAGTTACCTAAAATATCACTAAAATGCATATTACAAAAAATAACCTCATAATTGTATAGAAAATCAGGCGTATAACTGGAAAAAAGTCCACTTTTTTCAGAGAAAAGAATCACCCCTTTCAATATGCTGGCTATGGCTACGAATTTCAAGTTGATGAGATTCATGTATGTCACCGCTTTTTTGTTTAATTCAGGCTGTGTTGTTACCAGATAGTAAACTAACATCCCCCATATGAAAGTCCACCAAGGTTTTGCAACAAATAACACACCCACAAAACACAATTGTTGTTAAACCATCATAACCACAAATTAACTCCCTTTTATTATACTTTTACCATGGCATTAAACATGCCCTTATAAAAATACGCAAAAAAACATGGTTACTTTAAACACCACAGGCAACAACCCTGGCATTACACGTAGACTACTTATTAAGGTAGCCACTTCCTAAAGATCTTTTCTTCTGTCGGTAAATTTAACAAACATACCTCAGCAAATGCGTCCTGTCCATCGTTCAGTGATAGTTTCGACTAACTTTCGTTTTGTGAGAAGTGGGAGGAAACAGGAACTACAGCGCTGTAACCTGAGACCAACTTATGATGCAAATCCAAGCTTGTGGCACCCACAATAACCAACTGCAGAGCCAGAGAGTACACACTGTACGTCAGATAATGTACGTCTTTTTGTCTACATCTTTTCTACCCCAAATGAAAAATACAGTAGGTGTTTTTAAACAGCTTTTGCTAATGAATGCTACAGCATACTCTGTTAAACTGACAAAAACTGTAATACTTTAGTTTTTACTTCAGTATACTGTGCATCTTAGTATACCATAGTTTATTTATTTATTTATATATATATATATATATATATATATATATATATATATATATATATATATATATATATATATATATATATATATATATATATTGATTTATTTATATATTAGAGTAATGGTCAGATGGATGGATGGATGGATGGATGGATGGATGGATGGATGGATGGATGGATGGATGGATGGATGGATGGATGGATGGATGGATGGATGGATGGATGGATGGATGGATGGATGGATGGATGGATGGATGGATGGATGGATGGATGGATGGATGGATGGATGGATGGATGGATGGATGGATGGATGGATGGATGGATGGATGGATGGATGGATGGATGGATGGATGGATGGATGGATGGATGGATGGATGGATGGATGGATGGATGGATGGATGGATGGATGGATGGATAGATAGATAGATAGATAGATAGATAGATAGATAGATAGATAGATAGATAGATAGATAGATAGATAGATAGATAGATAGATAGATAGATAGATAGATAGATAGATAGATAGATAGATAGATAGATAGATAGATAGATAGATAGATAGATAGATAGATAGATAGATAGATAGATAGATAGATAGATAGATAGATAGATAGATAGATAGATAGATAGATAGATAGATAGATAGATAGATAGATAGATAGATAGATAGATAGATAGATAGATAGATAGATAGATAGATAGATAGATAGATAGATAGATAGATAGATAGATAGATAGATAGATAGATAGATAGATAGATAGATAGATAGATAGATAGATAGATAGATAGATAGATAGATAGATAGATAGATAGATAGATAGATAGATAGATAGATAGATAGATAGATAGATAGATAGATAGATAGATAGATAGATAGATAGATAGATAGATAGATAGATAGATAGATAGATAGATAGATAGATAGATAGATAGATAGATAGATAGATAGATAGATAGATAGATAGATAGATAGATAGATAGATAGATAGATAGATAGATAGATAGATAGATAGATAGATAGATAGATAGATAGATAGATAGATAGATAGATAGATAGATAGATAGATAGATAGATAGATAGATAGATAGATAGATAGATAGATAGATAGATAGATAGATAGATAGATAGATAGATGTGTGCATTACCCCAGTAACTAGAATTAACAGGTTAATTTACTTTGGTATAGTTCAGACCACACTAATTTACAATAACTATAGTATTTTTGAGCCTCCAGTGATAACTAGAACAACACAAGCCTTAAAGAATGCTGAAGAATGGTTTTTGAAGCGTTGGTTGATAACCATTTGTAAAAGCATTTGTTTTACTACAAAAGGTTTTTTTTTTCAATCAAGATTTTTTTAAAGTATCAATTTCTGTATTTATAGTTTGATCCTCGACTATCATGCTAACTTTAAACCCACATTCTAAAAAACATCAACTCTGCTATGGTTGTTTGGGATGGGGATAGTTGTAAGTTCATTAAATATGACACAATCAAACCCTATTTCAGATTTGTTTTATATTCATTTAATTATTTGTTTTGGTACATTTCTCTTTTTTTGCAGCATGCCAGGCAGAGAAAGCACAAGACAAGGGAGACATCTTTCAGATGTTATTTCTGGGCCCACAAAGCCTGCATCCCAGGACCCAAAACAAACAAACAAACAAACAATCAAACAAACAATCTGTCTGTCTGTCTGTCTGTCTGTCTATCAATCTTCGTTTGTTTATCTGTCTATCCATCTTTCTATCTATCTATCCACATTTGCCTCAAAATATTAAAAGCTGACAGAAATCTTATTGACTATACAGCAAAATTCCATGTTTATTAGAGAGAAGAGAGAATAGTTCATAGCCAGTCTAATAAAATAGCAATTTTCCATCTTAGTACACAATGTAACTACAGACGAGTCGAGGTTTAAATAAGAAAATAATAAAAACTCTTTGGTCATTTTTTGAGCGAGATGTTAATGGTCTAATCTATCTATGCTAAGCTAAGCTAAAAGTGCTCACACCAGACTTTAAGATGTGCTGAATGGATTCAAAAACGGTAGGCTAAAACTCAATCGTTTAGCTCTAGGCTGGCTGTAAAATGAGCCTACATGTATTTCTAGAAAAAGTGGAGTGTTACTTTAATGGCAAAAGAAAACTCTCTCATGATCTATTTACTCGTCTTTACTCACTATTGAGCAGACCGATCTCTTACCGAATATAGACTATGCATTGTAATTTATGGAGGGAGATCAGACACAATTATGTGCTACATTTAACAAATAACCTCTAAACATCCATCAAGCTGTCCAGACCAGGCTTCTTTATCTGATAAACCCCCACATTTAAGGACTACTAAGCCTAAGTTACCAAGGCAACCCCTCGATTTATGACTGTAAGATCTTGATAAAGAGCATCAAAAAAAAAAAAACATTCTTTCCATTTCTTCTCTACAAAAACGCTAACTATGATTCTCATTGAAATGAACCTTAAAATATAACTAAAATGATATATATATTTTTATAGAGCTAAACACATAGCATGTATGTTCATATTCTCAGTGGATTAGTTTGAATAGTAAGTACACATTTTCTAAAAATTGATTATGGAGCTTCACATAATGCTTTAACCGTCTTTACTGTATACAATTCCTGACTTGTATAATATCTTAGTCTACTCAATAGCACCAAAGTAGCACCAACTCAAACCAAATACTAGGCTTTAATGCAAATATTGCTAGTTTTGTTGAATAAAATCAGCAAAAAATGTAAATTAAATATGACCACAAGATGCTGATGCCAGAAACTTGTAATATTGTCGGCTAAGTGAAGTACCAGCTAGTTTTTGAAGTAACTTATAAGGGTGCCTGATAACAAGGGTGCCCTATATTATTGAATATTACAAATGTTATATACCATTTCAATCAGAAAGGTGGATATGCACATTAAGATGCAGGGACATTGATGGTTCACATGAATCGTTCATACTGGAGATTCATGTGTGTTTCAGGATATGGATTAGATAAAATTCAATAGCTGGGGAGATAATACATCCATGTGAACAAACACACGCTCTTTGTCTGCAATGCTTGTGCGGTCATGTATACATTAATATAAAAAAGTGATATAACACTATAATTTTTGTAATATAAATAAACATTTGCATACTGACCACCGGGAAAACTCCAGATCAAAGATATATGTATATATGTGTATATATCTTGGGCTCGGGATGGTCCTACGTTCATATGAAAGGAGCACTGCCCTCAAAATGGTGCCTCTATTGAAACAATCCTTCCAATAGACAACAACAGCTTAGGCGACATCTAATGTAACTATCTATGGCCATTATGTACAGCAAAATTTCTTGATTATTACGCCAGAACGAGGGAATAGTTCACAGCCATATAAAAATAGTTAATAGTCTAATAAAATAGCGATTTTTCATCCCAGTACACAATGTAAATACAGAAGAGTCGAGCTTTAAATAGGAAAATAATTCAAACTCTTTGGTTATTTTTGAGCGAGATGCTAATGGTCTAATCTACCTATGCTAAGCTAGGCTAAAATTGCTCACGCCAGACCTAGAGAACGCCTGAATAGATTAAAATATATATATCATGATCTATTTACTCATATTTACTCCCTATTGTTCATCTGAACACTTGAAGATTTTTAGGTTTTCAGATTTGAAGGAACTTCAACAAGTTGAACAATTTACATATTAAGCCAGAATTCAGTCAAGATCAATTAAAGTAATAGCAGATAACTCACAAAAAATCTCTCTCCCATATATATATATATATATATATATATATATATATATATATATATATATATATATATATATATATATATATATATATATATATAGTCAGTACACTAAATCTTTAAAGAATGGAGCAACAGCAGCATTTGGCAGGGTAATCCTTTGTGAAAACTTTGTGTTCCTTTCCATAAACGTAAAAAGTATGTGTTTTCCCCTTCCATAAGTAATCAACTTGCGTGATAGGAATCAGCTCAATGGTCTGCCTCTGGAAAATGAAAAAAAAAAGCTTTATTAAAGTGTCTTTTATAATTTTCACACATGTCACATGATACACAATGCACTGTACATTAATGTTCAGTCAACTGTTTATTTAAAAAACAACTTGACCATTAAAATGCACCTGTAACTACGCAGGTGTGGTAACAGAGATGGAGTTCCATGTGCAACATTTATTTAAGAAAATCGTCAGCAGGCAGGTGTCAAAACAGTAACAGAACATTAATAGCAAAGGCAATCCAAAAGAATAATCCAGGAGACAGGCAAAGGTCAGGTCAGGCAGAAAACTATCACAATCCAACAAACAATCCAAGAATCAAAAGCCAGACAAAGCAAAACATGGTAACAAGAAACAATACTAAACAAGGAACGACTATATCTATGGTGCTTAAAGCTGCGGTCACTCGGGACTTTTCTCCCCATAGACTTTCATTCATATGCACTTGAATACGTTAGACCGGAAACGCAAGCTCGTGCAACAAGTTTCGCAGTTCGCTGCGTCGCAAAGTTAAAGCTTGGTGAACTCTGACCTGCGAAATCGCATTATGTTACTGCATGAGGCTAACCGATAATCAAAACATAACCTCTCTAGACAGAAATTGAAATTATTGACCAATCGCTTGCTTTTTAAAATGTCTAATCATATTGTTTAATTCCGCCCCTTTTCGCCGCACCGTACAACAGAATTTCACACACAAAAACTCTAGTGCGAGCACAGCATAAGTCTTTGTAATCAGTCTTTGATCAGCTACCAGCTGTGTTTGTGTAATCATGGGAGACTCGGAAACAGGAGAGTTTGAGGTGCGTGATGGGATATGTAGTTCACAATGTGACACAATTGTAGTCCGGGTGAAGGTACATGTTTACCAGGGATCTGCAAGCCTGGATCGCTGGTGATCGTGACAGCCCCATTATGCTACTGTAAAGATTCCTCATTTTATTTATTATTTAGGAATAAAACAAAAAAATCTTTATCCTATTAAATATTGTTGGAACGACAAATAACTCAATTATGACAGGTATCTCAAACTGTCTGTCAGCAAATTTAAATTTGAATTTTTGCATAGCCTCTTTAAGCTGATAATTATGTTATTCACGCGTACATGTGAAGCATACAGATGTACAGCTGACAGAGAGACATCATCTGGAAACTCTGCATCGACCTGAACTTCTTTCTGAAAGATCAGCATGGCCTTGTAAACATGAAAAGAAAGATTGTTTCTCATAGGGCTTCTGCCAAAAACGCAGAATCAAAGCTTTTCTAAACCGTGAATGAATATCATATATCATATATGAAAAATATGTTTTACTATTTAATGTTTACTAGTTCTACAACTATTTTAGCCACGCAAAGTTTATGAAGACTGTGTTGTTGTTTATGAATGGGTTTATATTGCCGACAGTGTTCAGCCACTGAAAATGTCTGGCAAAGGATTGGCTATTTTGAAGTTCATGGAGTATTTTTTTTACAGCATTGATAATATAGTCGGTTAAATAGACCTGAGCATTCGTTTAGTTCTACAAATGTAAGAAGGAGCTGAAAACAAGCAATGTACGAGGATCAGCGAGCACAATTGAAAATGAAAAGTCATTCATTGTCTTGGTAACGTAAACATAAGTGTAATGTAAAAAGATGACAGGATATTTCTGTTTTTAGCACTTCTTTTTTCCTGATCTAATTTTTATTTAGTTTAATAACAAAACATCAGTAAATGTGTTCTTCCGGATAACTAGCTTTACTGGGGAGAAGTTTGATTTAAATTCACAAATTTGTTCATGTTTGAACAGTGACAGCCTGTGACAGTTTTGGAGAAATATAATTCATGCCCCCGCTGGCCTGTCAACAACTATGCATGATAAAGTGCATGTCTCCATTGAGTTTTCTAACTAAAGAAATGACCTTGTGTTATATCTAATCGATGCGCGTTCGCGTGTTCATGACTTAAGGAGGCGTGGCTTAGGATGGCAGGAGAGGGTCGTAAAATTTCTAAGTTATTATGCTAATGCTAGCATTCTGGCAGATCTCCTACTGCACCTTTACGGAACTGGCATCTCTAAGCTTTAAGCCTGGTTTATTCTTCTGCGTCAAGTGACCGGCGTAACCCACGGCGCATGCAACGCGCATAGCTGTGCATTTATACTTCTGCGCGCTGTCTCTGTTGGTCTGCATTAACACTTCCGAAACGCTAGTTGGCAGTGAGGTGTAAATGTTCCCCTGTGTCGAGTTTCTTCGCTGCTGTTTCGCTTTTCCTGAACACTTCCGGGATGTACAAGTGGCTCAAACTCGCTCATTTTGAGGCAGGAACCGGCGGACGTGCAACAACTTTAACTATGAGGTAAACACAAAACAAAACTTTCCATCCGGAGCTCCTTCACGGGACTCCACACTTGTAAACAATCGCTCCATCAGGCTCGCACCATTCACGCGGCTCACGGTCCCGCCCAGACTCGTCAGCGCTACCAAGCCGACCAATCACAGAGCTTGCGCTACGGTTCGTTGCGACGTGTAGTTACATTTTTTGAGAGGTGCACGTCAGCGTTTGACGCAGGAGTATAAATCAGCCTTAAATCCCTCCCCTTCCAAGACTCTCTTCTACTCTGATTTGTCAGATGGATCAGTCTGTTGTGATTGGTTTACTGCTTTAAGGATTAAACAGATCAGTTATTTACTATCACTACCTGTTGGAGAATACGACAAATGTTGGAGAACTGAGCCTGATGTTTTCTCACAGCACTTTCAGACGCTGCATTCACAGAGCTGTCCGGAAAACTGACAACTGGATAAACCTGCAACAGGGAGTAGAAACTGATCAGAAAAATAAGGGCCATTGACACAGAACATAACACACTTTTTCATTCCAATGCACTAGTCTTTCATTGTTATTCTATGTAAACAAACACTTGACAGACACAAGCGCCGTGTTTTTAAAGTGCACATGAAATCAAAACTAATCATATCAATGTTGTTAGCTCATATTGCTTGTTTTGTTGTGAACAATTCATCTGGGTATGTCATTAGGGGGAAAAAAAAATGTTTGTCGTTGTAATCTAAAATTGAAATCTGAAAATGCACATCTTGTTTGCTTTGAGTTAAATTCTCAGATTACAAATGTTTGAGGTATAGGGTGTGGCTAACATATTCAACCACACACCTCAGACTGTCAGTTTTGGCAGCGTTATGACAACAAACAAATGTCGAGCAGGAGGTGTCTGTTAGGTTGTAAGAAAGGTAGTGACAAAGCTGTAAATTTGCGTACGCAGAAAAAAATTCAGATGTATGAAACACTGCGTACACCGAATCTCACACATATTCTTTTGTACATCCGAATGAACGTGAAACTGAGCGCAACATGCACGAGCACAAAACCGCTCCCTGCCTCCCCCCCGGAAGAATATGCTAATGACTATGCTAATGGCAAAACTCAACGAAAAAGCAACGGCAAAATCAAGCAAAAAGAGAAACTTTGAACAGAATGTGAAATGGAGGTGCTGCTTTCGGAGGTAGACCGGAGAAAAGCGGTGTTATTTGCAAGTTTGTTCTCCGGAATTAATAACAAAAGAAAAAAATAGAGTGGGAAAGTTTAGCTGATGCGGTTAACACAGTTGGGTCTGAACATCGCACTGAGTGCATTTAAAAAAAAAGAAATAGTGTGGTTTATATCTGTAAAATGTTGCAGTACCCTTAGCAGTCTCAGTGGCACACCTCATAAGACGCTTGTGATCATGTTTTGACACGTTCGAGCATGAGCTCGGATCGAATCCAGCGTCTGATGAACTCTTTCTTCTTTTGTTCCCCGCTACATATCAGATTTTGCCAACTATTTATCACGAGAAAGACAAGTAGGAATCATCAATAAGTTTGTGCATCATATTTTATTTGCACATTTATTGAATGGAAATGTTTCTGATTCACGCATGCAAATTCATCTTCAGATAGTGTCTTTATAGCAATGAGCGTGCGGTAGATTGCTCAGATTACATTGGGAAAACAGGCGACTGCTGCAAATTGTGCTTTAATGTTTAGCTGGTCAACTGTATGGTATGGAAACCTCACATACCTACTAGATGAACCCGTCTCATACAGCTGCCATTGCAAGGCTCAGACACTTTGTGGAGAAGAATTTAACACAACTGCCTCCAGGAGTCGCCAATGGAAATAAAACAGACAAGCACAAAAAATGTGCGTACGCCAGCCAGAAAGCTGCCGTGAACCTGCGCACATTCCCACGTTCAGTTCATTGTTAGTAAATCCAAACGTGAGCCATTCTGAGCGTGAAACCTGGCGTACGCAAAGTTTTTGTGCGTACGCAGCGTTGATACATGAGGCCCCTGCCGTTTGCAGGACAATGACATGGGGTCTCTTAGGAATTTCTAAAAGTTAAATAAATTTTATTAAACTATTAGAATTACCATATTTTAACCATAACTCACAGAAGATAAAATAGTAGTTTTTTATAATAAAAAAACAACATAAAAATGAAAAGCAATAATTTTTTTTATACATTTTTTTTATAGAATCAGTGTGTTTATGTTAGATTAACAACAAAAAAAAAGCATCAGCTGCAGCAGATTGATTTTATAGCCCTAAGTTAAACTTTCTGACACCTTTATGGCAATCAAATGCATTCAAAATAAATACAGGCCACAACGGAATATTGAAAATGATCTTTGATTTGTGGTCTCCCAAATTAAACTAAGAACAGACCTGTGCTGAAAACATTGTGTCCACCTGTCTCTTTAGCTGAGTTTAATGTAAATTTAAACAAATTAATAAATGACTATAAAAAGTATATGGTTGTTAGACTGTTGCATTTTTTATTGTTGTCAATATGCTTGTGTTTATATAGACCTATAGTTGTATGTGCAACGTTTGTATATCTATATCCTCCTCCAAGGAATATGGGGTTCGCGAGTCACTGGCATTGTTATTTTAGGGGTCGCATGCGGAAAATTAAGTATTTTCCCCTGTATTAACTCCCCTGAAACCCAAAATGCCTACTTTATACTGCATTCAATCAGTGCGCAGTAGAAAAAACAAGCCACGCCCACTGTTTTCTCATTTAATAATTACGTTTAAAAAACGTAAACTTTTACATCACTAGATGTTCATTACTGTCAGTTTCAAAGCAGTGGAATATAAAATAAAAATATGGAATATAAAATGAGAAAAGAGTGGGCGTGGCTTGTTTTTTTCTACTGCGAGCTGATTATATATAGTCAGTGCTTAATTCGTGAATTGCGAGGTCTCGAAACATATGGGGTAACGGATCCGGCATGTTATTCGAGGAAAGAGAGGCGTCACGCACGAAAGTGAAGAGGGTTGGAGAGTCATGGAAGAAGTGAAAAGTGAACAGCGGACGTGAGGTGGGTGAGTGAGGAGGGGGATTGGTACAATGAGGTGCCGGTCAGATTTTAGAGGTGCCGGATCTGGCACAAATGAAGCCCTGGATATAGTAAAGTAGGCGTTTAATTGAGAAAGATAAGGAAAAGGGTTTTTGGGAGTTATTACAACCTAACACACCTCTTCCTCAACATTTTTGTTATTTGTCAAAACTGACAGTTGAAGGGGCGTGGTTTAGTATGTTAGCCACGCCCAATACCTCAGACAGACATCATCTGAGAATTAAACTGAAAACAAAGATTTTAATTTTAGATTACACAGGCTTATTTCTTATTCCTAATGACATGCCCAGATTCATTTTCATTACAAAACTAGCAATGTGAGCTAACAAAATCAACATGGTTAGTTGTACTTTAATAAAATATTCCTAAAAAGCTGCATCTTACGTTTTTAGACACAAAGACCTATTCTGTGAGAACGGCTCTTTATGTTGTCAAATAATTGCTGCATTCGTATAAAAACATTCCATTAGAAGGCCAGAATTACAAAACAGTATGCACTTGATGGAAGTGGAAAATTCTCTTGGTGATTCTACTTAATGTGTAAGAATGGACACAGTAGCTCATTTCCATAATGACAGTCTACCAAGAGCCGTGCAATTTTTTTAAAAGTGCATTTAAATGAATGAATCCACAGATAAAGTTAAGTCTTTTCTTATCACGCTCTCTGTGTTCCTCCTTCTACAGCTATCAAGAGCAAACTGATTTAAGACCAGTTTAATGGCACAAATGCCAGTAATTGGTCTTCTGCAAACCCTTAAAATTACACTGCAGCTAACTCATTTGCAAAACCCACCGTGTCCACCATATTTCACTGTGTTTTTAATAACTGCTGACTGTATAGCAGAGATGCCCAAACTAGGGTCAGTGGGCCAAAGTTGGCCCATAGAAACCTTTTATTTGGCCCGCCATCTCATCTGAGAAGAGAAAGAATGATGGGGAGAGTTTTGAGATTGTCAATTCAAATTAAAATGTAACCCTTTGTTTGTTTGTTTTATTGTAAAAGCTAACTAAAGTTCATTCATTCATTCATTCATTCATTTTCTTTTTGGCTTAGTCCCGTTATTAATCTGGGGTCGCCACAGCGGAATGAACCACCAGCTTATCCAGCATTTGTTTTACGCAGCGGATGCCCTTCCAGCTGCAACCCATCACTAGCAACCATCCACACACACTCATTCACTACGGCCAATTTTAGCATACCCAATTCACCCGTACCACATGTTTTTGGACTTGTGGGGGAAACCGGAGCATCCGGAGGAAACCCATGCCAACACGGGGAGAACATGCAAACTCCACACAGAAATGCCAACTGACCCAGTCAAGGCTCAAACCAGCAACCTTCTTGCTGTGAGGAGAACCTGCTACCCACCGCGCCACTGGGTCACCCCTAACTGAAGTTAAACGTTTCAATTAAATGGTGTAAATTAAATCAGATTTTGTATAAATGTACATACAGTTACCTGACAACACAGAGACTTTTGTGAGCAAATCAAGTCAAACCTTCTTTTTAAAACAGAATCTGATTTAATTTAGATTCTGCTTAACTAGCATTAGAAAACAATGTTTTCTTTTATTCTTAAATATTATGAAATAAATTAGGAAATTATTGAAGTTTAATGTACTATAGTTTGGTATATTTACCTTCGGCCCACGGCTCTCGGTGATATTTAGTTTTTGGCCCTTCATACGCAAAAGGCATTCCTGCTGCTGTAAATTTTTTTTTTTTTTTTTTGTTTTTGTAGACTGTATTTTTCCCACTTAAATTCTTTTGTTACAGAAATAGTTTACTGAAAACTGAAAATTTTGTCATCATGTACTTATCCTCTACTTTTGCCAAACCTGAGTTTCTAAGATTTTATATCAAAGAATGTTGAAAAATTGATTTACATCAAAGAATGTTGGAATAAAACAGCCAATTACTTTCATGGTATTTTTAGTTACACTGTAAAACCCAGTAAGTTAATTTAACTCATTGGCCTCTATTTTATCGATCTAGGTGCAAAGTCTAAAGTACATGGCCAAACGCGTTAAAGGCATGTCAGAATCTGCTACTTTAAGGACAGAAAAATATGCTCTGCGCCGCGGCAGACAGGGTTGAGCTTATTCTCTTTGTGATTTAGGAATAAACCAATCAGTTTTATCTCACATTCCCTTTAAGAGACAGTTGCGTCATTTCATGGCACATTTGCTATTTACATGGTGGACTTTGCAAGTGGAAAAACTAAACACTTCACTAGCGAGAAAACAGTTAAACAGACCATCTGCAGCTCTAGGATAAAGAACGAGCCTCCACCAATTGGCCTCTTTACTTTCTCTTTCTTTCGTGGATAAGGAAACAGTGTTGTATGCACAGACATCCAATAGCCTACATAATTAATTTTGTTTGTTAAGCACAAAGATTTTTTTTAAAACTTTCTAAATTCAGTTTTAATTTCCAGCAATGTATAACTGAGCAATAATAGCGAAGTGTGGTCAAAAAACTGAGCCCCATATGGGCTAAAACCTGACAGGTGGTCAAATAAATATATAATAAATATGCATTAAGTAAAATAAATATGGATATATCAAATAATAATACAAATCATAGTAACATTATACAAAAGCAAGTTGTTGTGAATAAACTGAAAAATGTCCCCCAAGATGAGGCATGGAGGCAGTGTTTTTTTTTTTTTTTAAATTTATGTAGAAAGTAATAATTTTTGTAATATTTTAATCATTTAATTTTTTTCATTTGTAAAGATATCTGTGTATTGCTGTACATCCTTTGTGTATTTAGCAATGTGTAGGCGTTTAAGGCGCACAACTAATGAACTTCAAAATTCGAGTTCCTCAAAATAGCAACATGCCAACAATCCGCCTTAACACAACTCTTTTTTTAGACTGAAAAACCCATGAGTCCACAAAGTGGCACAAATGGATATACTGTTTAAACAACGTGATGCTAAACGAGAAAATTTGGGTTATGCTTATCTGAAAACACCAACACATCAGGGCGAACACGTCTTGCGCCTTATTGTGCCAGGTGTATGATAGGGCCCAAGCTGTTTGAGAAAATCGAATGTAGCAAACCATTTAAGTTTTGAAACCAAATGCAAACAGTTGAAGTCAGAATTATTAGCCCCCCTGAATTATTATTTATTACTGATAGATTATTTCAACAAATTTCTAAACATAATAGTTGTAATAACTCATTTCTAATAACTGATTTATTTAATCTTTGCCATGATGACAGTAAATAATATTTGACTAAATATTTTTCAAGACACTTCTCTACAGCTTAAAGTGACATTTAAAGGCTTAAATAGGTTAATTAGGTTAACTAGGCAGGTTAGGGTAATTTGGCAAATTATTGTATAATGATGGTTTGTTCTGTAAAAAAAAAATCTAAAAAATATATAGCTTAAAGGAGCTAATGATTTTGACCTTAAAATGTTTATTAAAACTGCTTTTATTGTAGCCGAAATAAAACAAATAAGACTTCCACAGAAGAAAAAATAATATCAGACATACTGTGAAAATGTCCTTGCTCTCTTAAACATCATTTGGGAAATATTAAAAAAGAAAAAAAAAATCAAAGGGGGCTTATAATTCTGATCTCAACTGTATATATATATATATATATATATATATATATATATATATATATATATATATATATATATATATATATATATATATATATATATATATATATATATATATATATTATAATATATATTTACATATATAAAATATATAATTTCGGGCGAGGCAGTGGTGCAGTAGGTAGTGCTGTTGCCTCACAGCAAGAAGGTCGCTGGGTCGCTGGTTCGAACCTCGGCTCAGTTGGTGTTTCTGTGTGGAGTTTGCATGTTCTCCCTGCCTTTGCGTGGGTTTCCTCCGGGTGCTCCGGTTTCCCCCACAGTCCAAAAACATGTGATACAGGTGAATTGGGTAGGCTAAATTGTCCGTAGTGTATGAGTTTGTGTGTGAATGTGTGTGTGGATGTTTCCCAGAGATGGGTTGCGGCTGGAAGGGCATCCGCTGCGTAAAAAAACGTGCTGGATAAGTTGGCGGTTCATTCCGCTGTGGCGACCCCGGATTAATAAAGGGACTAAGCCGACAAGAAAATGAATGAATGAATGAACATATATAATTTCTATATTTTACTGTATATTATTTGTGTTCATATCATTAAACATTTATAGTATTAGTAACAAACTTTTTGAGTTCAGTTAATTCAGTTAAATTTGAGTCAAAACAACTATATACTAGCATTAGAATTAAGTTAAAACAAAAAATGTATTTATGTATTCATAACTCATTTTGTTTGAGTTCTCCTTAATATAATCAATTTATGAGGCCCCATAGCTCTTTTTCATTAAGTCAAAGTATTTTTTTAATAATAAGTTAAACAAACTTATTTTATTTCACGATTCAATGATTTTACTGTTTTTCACGGTTTTGCATGCCTGCTTTTTTTCATCATTCTTGAGAATATCTTGTTCTGTGTAAAATGGGAGAAATAAATTCACTAGAGTGTTGTAAATAATGAGAAACTTTCAATTTTGGGGCTGAACTGTCCTTTGAACAGGTGTAAAAGGCGCTTAAATGGCTTTGTTGAACTAAGGAGAAAATGGAGGCATTTCAAGCACCATGTTATTGTTGCTCACCATTGGAGCCACATCAGTAAACAGTTGCTCTCCAGTGATTTGACTGAGAAGCTCAAGAGGGAATCCTGAACCCTTGTCAATGACAGACACGTGAATGTTGTTTTTCCTGAAAAGACAGTGCACAAAAAACCACACTAACTATATTTAAAATTATGTTGTGTGTGTTGTGAAAATGAGTGTTAGCCAAGGTTTTCTTACCATGTAACCTTAAGGCTAATGAAGCAATGAAGCTTTCCATGACTGTTGCACTTTACACATCGGATTGTCCCCATTCCTCCACAAGCAAGGCAACTGGAAAACAGATCATTTAATGAGCATCGAATGAGTTCGAATCTGACCAAACCATTATCCACAATGTTAAGCTGTTTTGGGTGGTGTTGATATGTGGTGGCCAGAGTTTTCTAACTTTAAAAGGTGCGTATGGAATTCCGTACTGTCCAAGTTCCTTTTTTAGGGCAAGTCACTTCACTCGGTCATTCTGTTTGAATGGAGATACATCAAATTCTCCAAATTTGCTTGCCAAGCTTACGACTAAATATCATATTGGTAATCACCAATACAATTAAACAATAGCCGCTTCTTTAGTTTCAATTCTAAAAGTTTGAATCACACAAAATCTGCAGAAACTCACATCTGGTCCAACCCACATCCCAGGAGAATCGTCAATCTATAGTGATTGGTAATTGGCTCCTGTACTAGAAGGCGGGGCTTTATTCTCCATATTGACCGCTACACTTTTCCCCACTCACAACTAACTTTACTTCACGCCCATTAAAAATAATGAATATAAGTAGTATGAATGTATTTAGACATGCAACATTATTACATGACATACCCACAGGCCCTCTGATAACTGTGGGGGGGAGGGGGTTGACCCTAGCGGCGCCCCTGCCTACCCACATCAGTTGGGTCGCTCCTATTTATACATTTTATCCTGTGGCTTGTGGGATAGTAAATTGTTCATTGGATTTCGGCTTAGTCCCTTTATTAATCTAGGGTTGACACAGCAGAATGAACCACCAACTTATCCAGCATATGTTTTACATAGCTGATTCCCTTCTAGCTGCAACCCATGACTGGGAAACATCCATACACACTCATTCACACACATATACTATGGGCAATTTAGCTTACCCAATTCACCTATACCCGATGTCTTTGGCCTTAGGTGGGAAACCAGACCACCCGGAGAAAACCCACGCGAACAGGGGGAGAACATGCAAACTCTACACAGAAATGCCAACTGACCCAGCCGAGGCTTAACCCAGCGACCTTCTTGCTGTGAGGTGATTGTGCTACCCACTGCGCCACCATGTTGCCAATCAGCCAAAGTACCAGAGCAAAATACCAATAAATTGTTTGACTGCCATCTTCAAAAAGAAAAAAGAAAACAAAAGATATGTAATTTTTAGATCAGTATTACACACCTTTAAACAAAACCAACATACATTAAATACTAAATTAAATCAACGATTGACTCAACAAACTGGACTTGACAAAATTCAAGCAGCTTTAACTAAGTGAAGTTTATTAAAAAAATAGTTTTGAGAGGATCACGTGCTTATGATTGCTTACAGCTGTTCCCGCATGATCCCATTTATGATTTAATGAGATGGTTCCAAAAACCACTTTAAATACTTTCATTTCCATATAACAGCCATGTTCGTTTTGAGGAAATGAGTGGCACGATGACCCAGTGGTTAGCACTGTTGCCCCACAGCAAGAATGTCACTGGTTTTAGTCCTTACTAGGGGTGTAACAATACAGTTAGCTTACGGTTCAATACATACTTCGTTTTTTTAACACGGTTTTCGGTTCAGTTCTGTGGTTTGACTCATGCATGTTTTTTTTTTGTTGTTGTTATTTTATGCTTAGGCAATAGGAACAGTAAGAGGTTAAGGAGAAAAAAATTAAAACAATTAACACTAAAATCTCACAGATGCTGGTAACCCATGTACAGACTGGGAAAATTCCTACATTTTGAAAATAAACATACATGTGAAGTTAATCAACAACACTTGACCATATCAAATAAACATATTTGTACGTCAGTAAACATTTTAATTAAACTTAACACTGCCTTTGTTATTTTTATGTGTCTTTCAGAACCAGTTGGGTATGTTTGCTGGAAGTATTCAGTAAGGGATTAATTATTTTTTTTATTATTATTTTTTTGAGGACTTTATTACCTTTCCTGCTATCCTGCTTCAGACAGTGATATTGCTGGCTGATGGCGCTGCAGATGTGCAGGCATGTCGGAAGTGTTTCCGTTTGAGTAGGCTGTATGTGTATAACAATGGTTGCACAGTCATTTTTTTGTTCACAGTTTTTTCCTTCCTCTGCATTATACTCAGCAACAAAATTTAAATGTCCCCAAACCGCAGATTTGAAAGATGCCAGCGCTTCCTCTTTCTGTTGCCTTACTTTACAGCCGCTCGTCATGTTAAAGTGTGGAATGATGGTTAAGCGTCCCCTAACGTTAGAGCATAGTGATTGAATATTTACTTGCTAGGAGCAGATTCCTCATCTCAGCTCACAGACTTCACCATAAACAGTCAATTCGGAGAGGAATAAAACACACATCAATGATTTAAACGTAACCCCCCCCACCACCCACCACCCCCCCAAAAGAAAAGCGCAACTCAAAAGTGCGTATCATAGATGTCGTACCAATTGGTTCAATATTATATTGAGAATTATGGCATCCCTAGCCAGCCGACGCTTTTGTGCAGAGTTTACACGTTCTCCCCATGCTCACGTGGGTTTCCCGGGTTCCCTCCCACCATCCAAAAACATGCAACTTAAGTTAATTGACTAATCCAAATTGGCACCATAGACATGCTCCTAGTAAGTAGCTATCTCTTAAGAGCAATCACTATCTGTTCATTAGCTACTACAGCAGGGGAGTTCTCGAGATCTACCTGAGCTCAAACTCCCCTCTTGCTTTGCAAACGGGAGGGAGCCCCAGGCTCAAAGATCTAATGAGCTTGGGGCTCTCTCCCCGGACAGCATGCCAAACAAGCTTTATAATCAATCATCAGCTAAGTGTCAACTCTTGAATGATTATCAAGTAACTAGTTTCCCAAAATTTTTAACGTTTACTTTTATTTCTCTCTTCATAATATTGCTTGAGTGTTCTTTGTTTTTTTATAGTTGAGCCAAACTTCACGCCAACATCAAAAAATTATAATATTGACTAGATTTGTGTTTATGTGCCATTCTGAATGCTAACCCATCCTTTTAATTTTTTTTAAGTACATTTTTGCAAAGCTCGAACAAGATTATTATCCAAAATTTACATTTGTAGTCTTCATTCATTTATTCATTTTCCTTCGGTTTAGTTTCTATTTCAGAGGTCACCACAGCGGAATGAACTGCCAACTATTCTGGCATATGTTTTATGCAGTGGATGCCCTTCCAGCTGCAACACAGTACTGGAAAACACCCACACACTCTCACATTCACATAGACTCTCACACACTATGGCCAATTTAGTTTATTCAATTCACCTGTACCACATGACTTTAGACCAGGGGTGGGCAAACTCGGTCCTGGAGGGCCGGTGTCCTGCACAGTTTAGCACCAACCCTAATCAAACACACCTGCTTATAGATTTCTTGTGATCTTAAAGACACTGATTAGCATGTTCAGGTGTGTTTGACTAGTGTTGGAACAAAACTCTGCAGGGACACCGGCCCTCGAGGATCAAGTTTGCCCATCCCTGCTAGACTGTGGGGGAAACCGGAGCACCCAGTGGAATTCCACATGAACACGGGGAGAACATGCAAACTCCAGGCAGAAATGCCAACTGGCCCAGCCAGTACTCAAACCAGAAATCTTTTTAAAGTGAGGCGACAGTGCTAACCACTGAGCTGCCCAATTTGTAATCTTTCAACATTATATCAACATGTAGTTTCTCAAGACTGTACCTTTGCCTGCCAGTGCCCCCACACACACCACAAAACTGGCGTTGGCCATAGTTAGTCCAACCCATGCCACCACAGAATCCACACAGAATCTGAAATAACAAAGATATCATGATTAAACAATAGAAAAATAAATTAATGCAAAAGAAAAACTTTTAAATGACATTTCATGATAACACTCACCCTGCCTGTACGTCCACAACTTAGACACATAGTTCTACCAAGAGTAGAGCATGACGAACAATCCTAAATTCAAAGATCACCGATAAATAAAACTTCTAAAAATATGTTTTCAATGAATGTGATCAAATAAAAAACTGAACAAGTTTTACTTGGACACTTGATGTGTGAGGAACGGGGATGGTTATCTCACTATCTTGGAAGAAAGATGGCATGCACACCGGGATGCTCCATGGTTCGGGAGGAATTCCAGATCCATCCACCTGCTGACCTGATAAATGAAGAGTATGTTTAGGCAAGAAAGAATGAGATACAATATTCAATAATCGGTCACACTTTACAATAAGGTTCATTAGTTAATGTTAATTAATGCATTTACTAAGATGAACAAACAATGAACAATACATTTACTACTGTATTTGTTCATGTTAGTTAACGTTAGTTAATAAAAATACAGTAGTTCATTATTAGTTCATGTTAACTCATGGTGCATTAACTAATGTTAACAAGCATGGACTTGAATGTTAATAATGCATTAGTAAATGTTCAATTATGATTAATAAATGCTGTACATGTGTTGTTCATGATTAGTTCATGTTAGTAAATGCATTAACTAATGAATCTTATTGTAAAGTGTTACCCAATAATCTCATTGCAGAAACTGTGCAGATGTGGTCATGTTGATCTGCTGGTTAAACCGAGCATCAGAATGCGTAAGAAAGTTGATTTAACTGGCTTTAAACATGGCATGATTGTTGGTCTCAGATGTGCCAGAAACTGTTGATTTAACTCTTATATTATCCTTGGGGTCAATTTGACCCCATTCAATGTTAAACATATGTGCATATATAGTTGACTTTTTTTTTCTGCTTCATATTGAATGACTTTTCCGAATTTAATGGGGAAAACTTGGTTAACATAAAATTCACATGATATACTTTTTTCAATGCCCTGTACACATTTTGTAACATCTGTCTTCCAGGGTCTTTTAGCTGTAAAAAACATAAGAAAATAAAAAAATTACACATATTTCTTTTGGGTGATATTGAAGTCACTATAACATGCTATGATTTTATAATATGCACTAGTTTTTTATATGTTAAAGATAATAAAAGAAAAATATTAAAAAAATAACACGACCATACCTGTGGTATCGCAGGAATCACTGACAGTTCACATGACATGGTGGTAGGTGGAATCCTAATTATCATGAGAACTTTGATATGTTCCATGCCATGGGCGGAGCTAATTCTTGCGAGAACCTTGATATTTCCCATGTTTTTTGTGGAAGGGGAAACATAATTCACATGATTTACAGGGAAAGTGCAAAACTATAAAAGCTTGCACATTAAGCTTTCTAAACTATTTCTTTTTGTGCTCGGTGGGCTCTCACTTTAAGCTCTCTCAATTGAAAATGGCCTCTAAACAAAGGTCAGAGATTTTGTCACAGATTTTTGACATTGAAAGTGACATAGAGGAGAATGTGTCTAAGACAGGATAATCTTGAGAAGGACCCTGATTATGTGGCATTCTCCTCAGATGAGAATGACACTTCTAGGGTTCTATTTTGACGGTCCATGCGCAGAGCGCAAAACACAGGGCGCAAACGCTTTCAGGGCATGTCAGAACGCATTTTTGCTAATTTACAAACGGGAAAATTCGCTTTGCGCCAAGGCGCATGGGCTAAAAGGGTTGAGTTTATTTTCTTAATGAGTTATAGGTGTGTTTTGAGAATAAACCAATTAGAGTGTCATCTCCCATTCCCTTTAAGAGCCAGCTGCATCGCGCCAAGAGCGCATTCGCTATTTACAGGACGTAAAGTAAGTCTAAGTGGAAAAAAATGAGCATTTCATTAGCAAACAGTTAACAGTTAAGTTTTTTAACAGAAAACTGTTAAACAGAGCATCTACTGCGTGAGAATGAGAGATAATGGAACTGCTTTCACTTTCGCTCTTGGATAGGGAAACCTTTACGCACAGACATCAATTAGTCTATAAATAATTAATTTTGTTTGTTAAGCGCAAATATTTGTTTCAAAACTATTTCTAAATTCAGTTCTAATTTCTAGCAAATGAAATGAACAATATTAACCAAGTGTGGTCAAAATACTGAGTTATTTCCAAATACACCTGCCATGCCCCATATGGTCTAAAACCTGACAGGTGGGCAAATCTAAGCTTGTTTTTAATAAAACAAATATAAATATGGATATAATAAATATTACTGCTAATAATAATAACATTATACAAAAGCAAAATGTTATAAATGAACTGAAAAAGCCTCCCGAGATGAAGAAGACATAAAAGCAGTGATTTTTCATATTTATGTAGGCTAGAAAATAATGTTTTGTAATATTTTAATCCTTTATATTTATATCCTATATCTATTCTTATTATATCCTATATATATATCCTTAATATTTAAATTTTTTTATATGCAAAGATATTTGCCTATTGCTCTCTTGTGCGTATTAAGCAGTGCGTAAGCGAGGAGTTTAGACCGGGTTAGTTTTGGTCTAATGAAAAATCTATTATAGTTTCTCAAAATAGCGACGCGCCAGCGGTCCGCCTTATAACGCCTTCCTTTTTAGACCAGAACGCCTATGGGCGCACAAATGAGCGTTAATGCATTTGCTATTTAAACAGCGTAGCGAAACGCCTCAAAACGACTCTTGCGCCAAGCTGAAACTACCAAAAGACTATTGCGCCGCGTCTTGCGCCACACTGTGCCGGGTGTATGATAGGGCCCCTAGTGTTGACCATCTGTTGTCTCTCAACCACCAGCAGACAAAATGATCTTCCAAAAATGGAAAATTATTATGGTCCTGCCCACCACTTGAACGACAGGGTAGACTTAGTGGTGCTAATGTCATCAAAATTGTTCCAGGGCCCACCAGATATGCTGTTAATCATGTTCAAGACATAAAATCAGCATTTCAGCTTTTCATCACACCATTAATTGAATATTATATACTAGAAACAGGAAGGTTAAAGGGGTTTTCATGCACAACCATCTCTAAATTATTTTGAAAGTTCCTTGCTGATGCAAGAGGTAAGAGGAGAATACTAGTTTTGACGAAGCCTTGGTGAATAGTTTAATGAAGGGGGCAGAACATATCAAACACCACAGAGCATTTGGTTGGTCAGAATACTTGATATGAGACTGAGGGTCAAATAGTTAATCGATTAATTTTCCCATGAGTGACTAACTTAAAGTAGTTGAACTAGGTATTGAACTCCTGGTTCAAAAAACACGCAAGTGTAGGTTGCCAAATTGATGGCACCAACAGGAGTGTGTCTGACTATCAAGCTTAAAGGCTGATTTAAGTTGTGTTCTAAATTAAAGCAACAGCACACAATAAAATAAATATTTCCAAAAATGTATATTTTAGAAACGGCTTCTATTACTTGCAGCTGAACAGCAGGATAAACTGACAATGATCACCTCAGGTACACCTCATGTGCTTTATTCAGTGCAAATGCTAAAAATGTGAGTTTGAATGCCTTTTTACATGATATTTATTGTCATACTACTAAAAGCAGCAGCAGATAGTTCACCTCAGATCTTGACCAAGAATAAACAGTTTGGAATTGAACTTCAGAACTGTGACTCAAAACCAAAACTTAAAACTCAATCTGCATCTTATTTCGGAGGCTGTTACTGTCCACCGGAGGTCACATTTCAGTCACGGATGCTTTGAGAGCTTTCCTGAATTATTGAAATACGCTGTTTTCCACAGTGACAATGAAGGGTGCTAAAATATGGTTGGCTAAACTGGAATTGGGCGGGTTCAAAGAACCGAAACAAAGACAGACGTAAACAAGAATGTTCACTTAGCATTTTTCTTAAATATCTGCAAACATATTATGGTATTTTTATGCTTTAGCAGAGTCAATAACTTGCATAAAGCACCTTTAAAGCTTTGAACTGTATCTTCTAAATGCATTTTCTTTTGCACACTAACTTATAGACAACCATGTTATTTCACAGGGGTGTCTAACAGACATCCAAACGCAGATGTCTTTGCCAAAGGAAGGCTAAATTTGGCATAACAGTGAATATCTACACTGTAAAAAATAAATCCGTAAAATTTACGGTAAAAAAACGGCAACTGTGGTTGCCAGTACTTTACCGTTAAAAACACGGTACAAACCATAAAAATAATTTTAAATTTTTACGGTTAATTACCGTATTTTATTAATTTATCGAGGTAATATGTCTGTATTTTGAATGATCAACATCTACACACCTTTTGTTACACAGTTAGACACGTTAGCTCACCCACATGCAGGATGTGATGAGGAAGATACATAATGAGCCAATGCTCATCACAATCAACTTTTCCCACAAGCAGAAAAAAGTACCAGCAAATAGAAGGTGCTCAGTGTCATTCAAACAGTTACTAAACACCAGTATGGTTACACGCATAAAAATAAACACTGTTTATCAACATTAGATGTAACATAAATCTCTAATGTACATTACTGAGGGGGAAACAACTAAAAAGATCCATATTAATGTCAACCAAATGCATAAAAAGTTATGTGCCATGCAGGGAGTTCTGGGAAAGTCAATTTACGGTTATTCGCCGTAGATATTAAGGAAACATACCGTTAACCAGGTTAAGGATTTGTACTGTAGCATTTTTACAGTTTTTTACCGTTGAAATCATGGCCATTTTTTACAGTGTACAAGATTTTGATGATTCGTCTATGATTGATCTCTTGTTAGATGTTCAAAGTTTTAGAGGTAGCATGGCCCTAGTCTGATGAGTCTTGACTTCTGCCTGTCAAGAGACTAAAAAACTCTCTTCTTACCATAGTATGGTTCACTGTCTCTTTCTGTTCTTCTAGATTCTGTAAAAGTCTCCAGTCGGTACTGTAAAGACATATACGTTTGTAAGTTAATGGCATCATTATATAGTGAGGTAAGATGTTCGTGAGTTTTGCTGCTGACCCGATATGTGTTGAGGGACTGCAGGTCTGTGAACACCATCTCTTTGACTGGTTTGGAGCTGTAACAGCATTTGCTGGACACATATTCAGTAAAGGCTTCCAGTGCAAGTTCTTCACTGATCGCAGGAATGCTGAGGGGACACGATTAAAGTGAAGTTCACATGTGACCAGCCAAACATTGTCCAAAATATTGAGTATGCAAAACCCCCTTTACCACTTAGCATTCCAGTAGTTAATGGCTCAATAACCAGAACGCTGGAATGCTAAAGGGGTTAAAGAACAAATCAATAGAAAGGTTGGTAGATATTATAGATGAGAAATATATGAAAGTAGTCTCACACATTGTGAGAAATTGCCAGCATTTAAACAATGACTCCCCTTTAGGCTATGACCACATCACCACCTCAGATCTGCAATATTTTTTAATAATTCAAATAGTTCTATACATATTATATCTCAAAGTTCTGAGTTTATTTCTCACAATTTTTCAAAACTTCCTCTTGCAATTTTGAGTTGACATAGCAGTTCTGAGTTTAATTCTAGGTTCAGCTCTCACCATTTGGACAACTAGTTTAAAACTCACAGTCCAGCGATACAAATTTTGCATGAAAATGTAAGTTTTTAACATTTTTGTTACTCATAATTGTGAGAAGTGTTAGAAACATTTTTTTTTTTCTGCATTTAGATATCTTATACATTGGGGGGAAAAAATGCTGGAATCCACACAATTGATTTGTGTTGAGACAACATGAAGGAATTAAGTTAACTTATTAGTTTTTACAAATTAAAGTGGATTTAACAAAAACAGTTAAGCCGCCCCAAAAAACCCTCAAGAATTTTGTTGTTTTAAATAAGTAGCTTGAACAAACAGTAAACGCAGTTTTTTTTAAGTGAATGCTAATCAATAATATGTAACAGAATACACAGTCCAATAGAAGCTTTAGTGTTTTAACACAAACCTTTACTTACAACATTGGAAATTGGAAATACGAGGTGATGTGTAAAGATTACATTGCAACAAAATGGACATTTACATTGGGCAATCTAATTTCCTCTTACTTGAAGACTTTATAGCCCCATATGTAGCAAGATAGAGAACAAAGAATGCAAATCGTGTTTATAATTAATGCTAAGTCTATATTTAGCCATTTAAATTATTTAAACTGATTTCGTTAATCAATTTATTAAAAAAGCTCTTACTTAAAGTGTGTCTCTGGTGCTCTGGATGAGGCTTCTGGTTGTGGCAGTCCAAAATCTGCTGGTGGAATAACTGAGGATAAAATTTAAACAAAAAGTGTAAAAATTCTCTTCATTTCTCTCCATTTAATGAAATAGATGAGATCCTAACACAAGTCTTTTTTAAAATGTTCAGTAAATAGGTTTCACAAGAAAGTAAGCTATTCAGGTACTTTTTGAATGCATTTGTGTGCATCTCTGGTCTTTTTTTTAAAGCTTTAATTGTTTTCTCATGTTATGATGAAACAGCAGGAAGGAAACTCATTTCACTCAGGATGTAATAACGAACTTTTAAGCTGCAGTGAAAACAGGAACTATTTTATTGATTTGAATCTCTCTAAAATCCCGTTTTATGTTTATGGCTTGAATATTGTGTAGGTATGTAACTGTGCCATGGATTTAGAGTAAAACTGATATTTGAGGTAATATTTTGGAAAAATAAATAGGTAAAACTTCAGTTTAAGTACCAACTTTCACTATTTACAAGTGGCTTTCTAATATTAAAATACTGGCTGTTTACTATTATTTATAAAGTACAAATTATACATGATCTTATTCTACATCCTACGTAATATCGAAACCCAACTGAAAAATATAAAATTAGCACTTTGTTGAGAGAAATAAGGGTATTAATGGCAAAAATTGAACCTTAAATAAATTGTGACCAATAATTTTAATTATCCTACCTGCTGCATAAGTCCCATATCTAGTATGATCTGATGCCCCATCCTGGCCACTGTCAAAAAAGCAGAGCAGGTGTTTTTTTTATGTTACAGTATGACAACAACACAACCATTAAAAAATAGAAACATGTTCTTAATTAACAAACGACTGTCTCATTATTTCATTATGTTTAGGCTATGAAATAACATTTCATATAGTAACAGTAAAAAGCTTGATATACAAGTGTTTTATCTTTCCTTCAAAATGTACTTCATCTTGTTAGACTTACCTCAGCGCCTTGTCCATTGCTGGAGGTGGATTGTGAATTTTAGTTTTGAAACGCGAAAATTAAGAGGAACGACGTTTGTGTAAAGATTGCAAAAAAGTCTTTCAGAATACCTACTTTGACATGGAAAATATAAATGTAAACGTGTTAAAACATCAGTAAACGCACACAGCTATTTGGCTATTTTTTAAGTACCGTAAACACTACTGCACTGAAAGTGTTGACTGCATCCTTATATTTGCTGCACTTGCGAAATAAACTCCTGGCCTGATATTTTTTATACACTTGCAATTTGGGAGTTTTCTGAATGAAGAAGTCACAATATGGCAAGCCATTTTAACATTTAAGGTGAGACATGCAGGCAAAAGAAAAACCAAAAATGTTTTTTACCTGCTTGTCAGTTTTAAGATTGGGAGTTATTCACTTTTCAGGTGTTTGTTTTTTTGGTTTGCAGTCTAAAGTAAAACTCTTTACATTAAAACTACACTTCTAAGTGTTTCTTTTTGCACATATTCTCAATTTCTGTTTGTAGACTTTAACAATTCATATTTTTAAAGGCTGTTTTTTCACTAAATAAACTCATTGAGCCATCTACTTCAGCAGCACTTCCATACACCAACATGTACATTTTGTTCAAATCTATATTCTGAAGGTATTTTTAAAAGGGATGTGCCCATACATATTTTGCCATTGCTATCTCATGGCAATTCGTAACTTCTAAATTCAATCTTATTCCTAAAATTTAGTACAATTTACTTATTTGCTTATGATTTGATTGGGTTCAGGGGTGGGATTGGGTGCCACACCTCCTTTTAAAAATTTTACATTTTCATACAACTAAACTTTACGAACTTGTACAAACTGGCCACTAAACTTACAAAATGTAAAATAGTTACGTTTCCTTGTGAGGACACATTTATTCTACACACAACTTTAAAAATGTACTGTTGTTCTTGCTGTTCGCAGTACTTTCTGAATTATTGTGTGATAAAAGAGGCTGCACCACACTGGCAAACTAAACTCAATTTTAAAGTACTGAAAATTCAAGAAAAAGAAATGTTGAATTGGCTGAAGCCACAGTTTTTTCTTGGCATGTGAACAGAAGGTGATTGTTCATCCTCCAGGTAGAAATGTCTATCAGACAGACAGCTATAAAATAATAATCAGGTCAGAATGGGATCTTAA
>NC_141042.1:33780000-33800000 GCF_052040795.2 Danio rerio
TTATATTCAGTTTTTTATAAGTTGAATGCATATTTTAGTCAGTTTATATAATCACAAATTAGTCAGTTTATATCTAGCATTATATAAAAAAAAAAAAAAACTTAAATCACCCTTATACAACCTAATTGCAGTAATATTTGCTTGATTTAAGTCCCGATTGCTTTTGTTCTGCATAATACGGTGTGAATTGACACTGATAATTCAATCCTGATTGAATTTAAAGTATCTAATTTTACAGATGACGGTTTACTGAATCTTTAAAGGATTGAACAGCAGCAGCATGTGGCAGGGTAATCCTTGGCGTAAACTTTGTGCTCGGTTCCATAAAGGTAAAAAGTGTGTGTTTTCTCCTTCCAGGCGTAATAAACTTGCGTGATGGGAATCAGCTCAATGGTCTGCCTCTGAAAAATAAAAAAGGACAAGTCTTTGTCAAGTCTTCCTTAATAACTGCAGCATCCCCACAGTTTCTCATAGAGTCTGAGGCAGTGACTGTGTTAAAAATTGCATTCTATATAGTAAGCTTAAAATATTGTACAGGCTGAGTAGTATGTGCAAATTCATAGCATTTTAAAAAAGTATGCGAGAAGTACCTGCATGACCTACTACTTCTGGCGAGATTATAAAGTGAGTATCTGTTGGATGCTACACTATCCCATGATGCCAAGGGAGAGAATTCATCCATGGGAGTAAAGCGACGCAACTGACATGGGTAGGTCATGTGATAATGACTTATATAGTATGTCTATTCTACGAATTCCGTATGTCTAAGCCAAATTCTGTTAATACTACTCTCAGTCATCCTATATAGAACATACTTTTCTAACGGTCTTGTAGTAAATTTAAATTCAAATATAGTACATACTCAAGTATTAGGCGATTTTGCACATAACGCATGTTACGTTAAGGTCTATCTAAATTCCTCCCGCCTCAAGAGCCTCCTCTGCTCCGATTGGTCAGATAGCGCAGTCTGTTAATGGTTGACTAATTACAGCGAATGTCAGAAACCAAACACCCATCATCCTATCTGAATTTCAGCACCAAGGTTTTCCTCAGCACTTGTAAACAGTGTCATCAGAAGGAATTTTGGAATTGACGGATGATTTATACACAACCTGTTGGAGAATGCGACAAGTGGTGCAGAACTGAGCCTGATGTTCCCTCACAGCACTTTCAGACGCTGCATTCACAGAGTGGTCTGGAAAACTAACAACCGGATAAACCTGCAAAAATGGATAGAAAGTTTAGCAAAACAGCCAGATAAACTGCCAGGTATGTGTCATAATCATAGACTGTAAAATATATGGACGTAGTATCCGTGACGTCACCCATAGGTTTCTACAGAGCGCAAAAGAAGCCACAAGTAGGCACGGCCAACCGTCGCCATTTTGTTCGCACGTCATTACACCCACGGCGGGATACCAAACAAGGGCAAAGAGGCAGAGAGTGAGCGGAGCTACAGACACCTGCTGGCATTTACCTTAGACCTGGTTCAGACACACTTTACTTTGGGAGAACGCTTAATACTTTATCACCTGTGACTCGTTTGTATTCTGACCACTTGTGCTTGGTTGTACACTATATAAATAAAGTGTTTAGACTTTTAAAAACACTGCTGTAATACATTGAGCCACTAAACATTGTTCTTATGCCGTTTTTCAACTGGAGGAAACCGCAAATTACTTCCAAACACTTCAGATATAGTCTGTGTTAGTTAATGTAAGACTATTGATGAAATCCAGCATAACACTGTATGACAACGCTTCAGATGACTGTTCTAGAGCCTACAGCTCATCAATCTGACAGATTCTGGAGTGCATTACAGCTCTAAATATAAACGATAAATGATCTTAAATAAAACAAATACATTTATAGAGATGGTATATAAGTATATAACTTTACTCACATGGGAAACGGAGGCCACGTGAATGGTTTGTGAGCACAATTAAGTGCACTCAGCCTGCCATGCCATCTAATAATTGTAGGAAACAAGTCCAAAAGGCAGTTGACTGTGTAAAGCCACATAAAACAACACAGAAATAGGATAAATATGCCGAGTTCAGTGGCTAATCTGCAGGATTCAGCTGAGGTGACGTGACGGCGACCAGCAAGACCTAACTGTCACTCAAGTGGCCACACCCTTAATTATGCAAACTTAATATAACTTAATATAAAGGAAACGGATGAGTTATAAAAAAATTCACCCCCCTCACTGTTGTCATGAAGGGTAATATTACCTGTATTAACCAAAATCGTTTTTTGTACCAGGCTGTAAACACCTTTTTTTCTGCTGTAAAGTTGGCCATTCTAACAGTGGGCTCAATTGAAATTTGCTCTGTTTTGGAGCCAGGAGCGGCCAGGACTAGCGGAATTTTGGATGAATTGCAGTTTTAATTACTTCCGTATTGGCTTCCTGAGGGAGAGCGAGAGGTTGCCGCTTGGTCATAATCAACAGATGGAGTGCCACTGAGCTCTTCTAGAGAGCACTCCACCTCAAAAAATAGCATAGGAACCCATTATCAAACAATACATTTCCAATCAGGAGTACTATAAAGGTTGCACTCACACACAAACATTGGTAAGGATTGTTTATTCTAGCCATTCCTTGCGTCCATGATCACAAACTCAATCATAATCTGTGTGTTTCGCTCAATAAACCAAAGAACAAATCTCTTGTGAGTGCTTTCTCACAACATATATCTTTTAAGAGTTACATGTTTTATCAGTAAATGGAGAGTGAGTGATCTTTTGTGATTGTTTAAATGCATTTGACGACATGAGCATTTGCACTTAAAGCACTCTGATTACAGAGTATTCGATCTGAATAATAAGTATTTGACTGAAACTTAGTATTCAATCCGATTACTGAGTATTCGATCCATTTACTGAGCGTTCAATACAATTACTGTGTATTAAACTAAGATACTAAGCATTTGATTGATATTAAGTGTTCAACAGATACTGAGTATTCGACTAATAATGAGTATTCAATAAAATTACTAAGTAGTTAACCGATACTGAGTATTCAACCAATATAGTGTATTTGATTGATACTGAGTATTTAATCTGATTACTGAGTATTCGACCAATACTGTGTATTTGACCGATACTGAGTATTTGATCTTATTACTGAGTATTCGATAAATAATGAGTATTCGACCAATATTGTGTATTTGATACTGAGTATTTGATCTGATTACTGAGTACTCAATAAATAATGAGTATTCGACCAATATTGTGTATTTGATTGATACTGAGTATTTGATCTGATTACTGAGTATTCGACCAATACTGTGTATTTGACCGATATTGAGTATTTGATCCAAATACTGAGTATCAACTGATACTGAGTATTCGACCAATATTGTGTATTTGACCGATACTTAGTATTTGATCTGATTACTGAGTATTGAGCGATACTAAGTACTCGTCTGATACGGAGTATTTGACCAATATTGTGTATTGGACCGATACTGAGTATTTGATCTGATTACTGAGTATTGAATGGTACTAAGTACTCGTCTGATACTGAGTATTTGACCTATATTTTGTATTTGAACGATACTGAGTATTTGATCTGATTACTGAGTATTGACTGGTACTATTCGAACCATTATGTGTATTTGACTGATACTGAATATTTTATCCAATTACTGAGTATCAAACGATACTGAGTATTCGACCAATATTGTGTATTTGACCAATACTGAGTATTTGATCCGATTACTGAGTATTAGACCAATACTGAGTATTCATTAGATTACTGAGTATTTGACCAATACTAAGTATTCAACTAATATTGTGTATTTGATCTGATTACTGAGTATCAACCGCTACTAAGTAATCAACTAATACTAAGTATTCGACCAATATTGTGTATTTGACCTGTCCTGAGTATTTGATCCAATTACTGAGTATCGACTGACACTGAGTATTCAACCAATATTGTGTACTTGACGATATTAAGTATTTGATCTGATTACTGAGTATCAACTGATACGGAGTATTTTACCAATACTATTTAACCAATATTGTGCATTTGACTGATACTAAGTGTTTGATCCGATTACTGAGTATTCAATCTTATTACTGAGTATTCAACTAATACTGAGTACTCGATCTGATTACTGAGTATTTAACCTATACTGAGTATTTGATCTTATTAGTGAGCATTCAACCAAGGTATCCAATTGAGTATCCAATGAGGATCCACTTACTTAGTATTTAACCAATACTAACTATCCAATCTGATTACTGATTATTTGACTGATACTGAGTATTAGATACAATTACTGAGTATCCAATCAGATTACTGAATATTTAACGATGCTGAGAATTTGTTTGGATTAATGAGTATCGGCCAATACTGAGTATTCGATTGGTACTGAGTATTCGACTGATACTGAATATTTAATGAAATTATTGAATATTCGACCGATACTGAGTATTTGACTACCTGTGTAAATGTTTAAAACTGGATAAAAAATATTTGTAATATTTGTGATCATATTGATAAAAAAAAACACATCATAAAGGTTTGCGCACATTTTTTTGTACCAGCTTGTATGTGTTTATTTTCTATTGGGGTTGGTAAGTTCCGTTGGTAAGTTCAGCAGAAATCACTGATGCTTGTATGGTCATGGTTTATACAGTGTGAGAGGAATTTATGAGCCGAACCAAGCAACTTATATTGCTTTTCTTACTTAGATTTTTTGTTTTGTTTCTAGTCCAAAAATCTAAACATTCTTAATACAAATAGCATTTTAGACAAGCAAAAATATTAAAATAATATGTCAATATTTTCCCAAAACAAGCAAATAATCTGTTAAAGCGGTAAGTTAAATAATCTTCAAAAAACAGGATTATTTTGCTTACTTCGATGGCGAATTATTTGTCTTATTTTAAGGAAAAACTCACTTAATTTTGGCATATTATTTCTGAAAACAAAACTATATTGTTTGCTTGTCTAAAAAATGCTTCTGGATTTTTAGATATTTAGATTAGAAACAAGACAAAAACTCTAAGTAAAAAAAGCATTTTTTGCAGTGCACGTGCTCCCAATAATTTTTAAACATGTCAAAAATGTTCAAGAGATGTCTTTTCCTTGGTCCATGTTTTGCCACATAAAATCGTGCAATTGGTTTTGAATTTGTCTGGTCATAAAATCACTGCATTCAAACTATTTTCTCAAACATTCACTCAAACAATCCTCTGACCATCAGAACTGACATTAACAGCAGCTATAAGTGTGACATTAGTATCAGTTAACAGCCTTGGTTTGTCTGGGGAGGATGTTTTAGAGTTCTGCAAGTTGCATCATAGTTAAAAGTTTTAGTTTAAATTATTATTATTCAAATTAGTTAAATTGTTATTAGTTTAAATTACACAGACATTGTGAACCATGATGCATTTCCTCACCATTGGAGCCATATCAGTTAGCAGTTTCTCTCCAGTGATTTGATTGAGAAGCTTAAGTGGGAACCCTGAACCCTTGTCAATGACAGACACGTGAATGTTGTTTTTCCTGAGAAAACAAAATGTGTGGGGGAAAAGAATTAAATAAAATGGATATTAGCTCATCTGAACACAGAGGACTTCACATTGTGTTTCTTACCACGTAACTATCAGTTTAATGAAGCAGAGAAGCTTTCCGTGACCTTTGCAAGTTTTGCAAGTGATTGAACCAACTCCTCCACAGGAATGACACCTAGAAACAAATTTAAGTTAACTTTATCGATTTGTGTTGGGATTACATGTCCCAGTTGTGTGGAACCCTGCTTTTTTACAGTGTTGCTGTTGCTGGTCTAAAAGCAATTACTATATGATGAAGTTTATTAGAATGCAGTTAGAAAAAACGCTGTAATTAAAGTAACGATAGCAAAGATCAAGTAAATGATTAAACTGCGTTAAAGAAATGTAAAAATAAATCAAATTAACTGTACCTAACCATGCCAGAGCCACTACATAAACCACAGCGCCGGCGTTCAGAAGAGGATATCCATCCTGTGCCACAGCAGTGTCCACAGCGAGTCTGAAACATGTGATAATGAAAATTAGAAAACAAATACAGAAGTAAATATTTAAAAATAATATGATCATCATACTTACCCTGCCTGAGTTTACACACTTTCTGCAAGCAGATCTGCCGAGATTCAGGCACGAGTGACAACCCTATTTTTAAAATACACAATAAAATGACTAAAAAAACTCTTTTAGTGATTGTGTTGAATGCAAGACTGCAGAAGTTTTACTTTGACAGTTGATGTATGAGGAACGCGGACTGATTTTTTGCAGTTTTTGAAGAGGGACGGCACGGGTACTGGGATGCTCCATGGTTCAGGAGCCACTCCAAATCCATCCACCACCTGACCTGATAAATGAAGAGTGAATTTATGTAAAACAGTACAAGAATATGTGCTGTATTCCTGTGTATTCACAATACAGCACACCTCCAGTGCCTTATTTATTTTATGCAATAGTTACCACACAATACAAGTATTAACCCGGTAATGGAATGCGTAGCAAGATGTAAATGTAATGAGCACCCATCCTTCCCCAAATGTAGACTTCAAGTATCATGATGCATTTAAGTCCTTCAGGCAAGTTCCTACTTACGAGTTGACATCAGGTATGTTCAAGTCACTTTCGACTAGACGAGATAACATTACTTTTGTCAAATTACAAAAAATACAGCAGGGTTTGTAAACAATTTGCATTAGTTGTGTTTTGTCACCAACCGAAGGGTCGACTTTGCCTCTATGAATTTTACCTACTGACTATATGCACTAACTGACAAAAGTATTGTCATCGATCCCAGTTGTAAGAGCAACAAATAATAACTTGACTTCTAGTTGATCATATGGAAAAGTGGCAGAAGGTAGGTTGAACTGCATCCCAATCATCACGAATACTGCAAAAGAGCTATTGGAACCCACATGGACCCAAGATTCTTACTGAAATCAGTCATTTAACGATGGAAAATCTTGGTTTGGGGTTACATTCAGTATGGGGGCGTGCAATAGATCTGCAGAGTCAATGGCAACATCAACAGCCTGAGGTATCAAGACATTTGTGCTGCCCATTACATTACAACCCACAAGAGAGAGCAAATTCTTCAGCAGGATAGCGCTCCTTCTCATACTTCAGTCTCCACATCAAAGTTCCTAAAAGCAAAGAAGGTCAAGGTGCTCCAGGATTGACCAGCCCAGTCACCAGACATGAACATTATTGAGCATGTCTGGGGTAAGATGAAAGAGGAGGCATTGAAGATGAATCCAAAGAATGTTGATGAACTTTGGGAGTGCTGCAAGAACTTTTGTCACACTTTTGTCTAAGCAAAGTCAGACCTTACTGTACTAATTAAATAATTAAAAAACAAGGCATGATCATATGTTATTTTATTAAAATAAACTTTTTATTAAAAAAAAAATAAAATTGGCGCTCATATAAGCCACTTCCGATACCAAATGATCAACTACAATTAATTTATTTATACGTTGTTCCTAAAACTTCGATAGGCGAAAAGACTTTTGTTAGGTGGTGTATAATAAGATATACAATAGTATATATAATTCTGTATAATAGATCAGTTATTCCGCCATGTTTCTCCTCAACTTTGAAACTCTGAGGTTAAACAGAATTTTGAGTTTTACACTTTCCACTTTTAACATTCAGGTGCATCCAACTCATAAATATGATTTGTCTGACATTACTTGAACGCACCTTCTGGCAATGCACCTTCAGAAGGCTCCACCATCACTTCCTACCTTCACCTTCAGTCTAATCATCACCACCATCATTCAATCAGCACAGACTCTAAATTGTAGTTTCCATCCATTTGCTCTATTTCTATAAAATATCAACCAATGAAAAAACAAACGTCAGCAGCAATGTGAAACTGCAGGCCCTACAGAATCAAAGTATTGATTGGAGGGTGTCAGACATCCCATTACTTTCAAATTTTCCTCTCCGTGCTCTTGACTGTACCAACGAATCTCTCAAAACCCTTGAAATGACCTCTGTCAATGCCTCTGTGCCAGCTCCACCAGGATACGCTTCCAATTGAATTAATGTTCCCAAACTCAACCCACTCCACGTGTCAGATCAGCAAATACATCCTTGGATACTGACCGTCCAGGAGCCACCATTCAACCCCTTTTACTAATAAAAGTTAACTGGTTCATCCAAGAATGCCCCGACATCTGAGAAGCCTCCAGCATTCATGGTCAAACCTGGAGGTAGACTTTATTATATGCCACCAGGATTCTACAGTACCACTATTCTGCTGCCTGTCTGATATATTGAATGTGTTAAACAACTATTTTCTTATCTGACTTAATAAATTGGAATTGCATTGGAATGGGAGAATCAGACATTAAACATGAAAAAAAAAAACTCATTGTACTCACCGTTGTAGGGTTCACTGTCCCATTCTGTTGTTCTGGACTCTGTAAAAGTCTCCAGTCGGTACTGTAAGGACATATACATTTGTAAGTTAATGGCATCATTATATAGTCAGGTGAGATGTTTGTAGGTGTTGACGCTGACCCTATATGTGTTGAGGGACTGCAGGTCTGTGAACACCATCTCTTTGACTGGTTTGGAGCTGTAACAGCATTTGCTGGACACATATTCAGTAAAGGCCTCCTGTGCAAGTTCTTCACTGATCGCAGGAATGCTGAGGGGACACGATTAAAGTGAAGTTCACATGTGACCAGATCAATATTGTCCAGAACATTAATTATGAACTTATGAATGAAACTGCACGCCATGATAGATAGATAGATAGATAGATAGATAGATAGATAGATAGATAGATGATAGATAGATAGATAGATAGATAGATAGATAGATAGATAGATAGATAGATAGATAGATAGATAGATAGATAGATAGATAGATAGATAGATAGATAGATAGATAGATAGATAGATAGATAGATAGATAGATAGATAGATAGATACAATTCTGACTTTTTCTTGCAATTCTGAGTTTTAATATTGCGGTTATTGGAAGTCTTGCTATTCTGACATTATTCTTGCAGTCCTGCCAATTAGTTTTTATCATGCACTTGTCTCTTATTTCTCAGTTGTAAGTTTTCATCTAACAATTCTGAAATTTTTACTTAAAGCTTTGACATACAAACTTGTAATTTCCTGAAAAAATCTGAATGTAAATTTAAATAAAGTTGTGATACTTTTTATGATACTTGTTTATATAAGAAGAAATGTCAGAACTGTGAGATAGTCACAATAACTCTTATATACCAAAATATATATATTTTTTTTTAAATGTCTGGGTAAATAACTGAAACTTTTTCCCTCTTTGAACACAACATATTTAGTTTTGAGAAACATTTCAAATGTTTTGGAACAGCAAACATCCCAGCAGGGTCCGTGTATCATCCGTTCATTTGATTATTCCTTTTATTACGGAAAACGAAACATCAGAAAAACGATGAATATTTCGTTTTTCTGTTTATTCTGTAGGCAGAAAAAACGGAAACTCATCTGTTATTCTGCTTATTAACTTAAAACGAAATATTAAAACAAACACAAAACCAAAACGAAATAATGAGTCAAAATATGGTCCGTGTACGGTCCGTGTACGTTTTGTTCATTTGTTTTCCATTTTCAAACGGAATAAAGGAAATTGAGAAAACGGCCGTTTTTCCGTTTTTCTTTTGCTCACGAGAAAACGAAAAAACGAGATTTTGGCTGGATTTTCGTTTTTTGGTTTAGGGTAGGAAAACGGATAAACGACTTTAAAATTCATTTTACACATGTAGGCGGTGCTGAAACGCCCACTTTCCTCTAATTGGTTAACCAAATCTGCGCTCGTGACGTCACCCTCAAAATAAAAGCCTTACACGCAGGCTTTTAATTATTATTATTTAATTATATATATAAACAAAGTTTACATATTCTATCATTTGAACCACACACAGTTAGCAGGCTTACATTCATTACGTATGTATAAATTAAATAAAAACGTAAATCAGCAGTATTTTTAGACATTTGTCATTAAAATAAGGTCATAGTTCACTGCCAAACTTCTTGCTGCTGTGCACCTGATGCTGAGCAAAGATAGCCATTTCCGAGCAGCACCTGGTTTACATGATTGTTTCAGAGCAAGGGCTTTATAATAATAATAATAATAATAATAATAATAATAATTATTATTATTATTATTATCAGTTACTAGTGTTTTTATTGTTTGGTGTGTTTTTTTTCTTTTTAATAGTTGTTACCAGAACCAGAATAAGAACACTTTGGGCCCTGCTATAAAAACAAAGGGTACCATTTGTTTTCATTTATTTCTTCCTATTTTAATTATATATTGTAATTATTTATTTCATAATTAATACTATTTTATTGCAACGCCAAAGTAGGCCTGTCTTATTATTTTTTTTCATTATTAAATTTGCTGTTATTGTAGGCTAGATGGCAGGCTTTAAATATTTTAAATAACATTTACTCATAACCTTACTAATTCGAGAGCCGAACCTAAAAAAGTTTAAGTGCAATAAGCCTGTACAATAAAGGGAGCCGCAATGCATATTTCTAGCGCATTCTTTCACTCAACAATTATTGCTGGAATAATGAAATAAATTTCAAATTAACCAATTAAACACATTATAGTTGATAAAAAAATTGTGTCTAGTAGTTCCGACAAACAGATGAGCTCGCTACATGTGCGTTGCGCTAATAATTTGACATTTGCTCTTCTTGAGAAAGTGCTACAGCGGGCCCTGCTATTTCACATATAAGGTTAGTGATACGTATTTTAAATTAGTATTGCACATTATTCATTCATTTTCTTGTCGGCTTGGTCCCTTTATTAATCTGGGGTCGCCACAGCGGAATGAACCGCCAACTTATTTAGCAAGTTTTTATGCAGCGGATGCCCTTCCAGCCACAACCCATCTCTGGGAAACATCCACACATACACACACACTTATACAGTATGGACAATTTAGCCTACCCAATTCACCTGTATACCGCATGTCTTTTTACTGTGGGGAAAACCGGAGCACCCGGAGGAAACCCACACGAACGCACTACACTGAATTAGACACACAATCTCAAAAAAAAACTTGATGCTTATTTACATTATCTAAAGTCATTTCTGAGGTAGGATCTGTTGTTGTATTATATATTTTCGTTTTAATATGCAAATAATTTTCTTTAATTTGTAATAGGTCCCTCATTGCATAAAATAACCAGCCTTTGTATTCAATATGTTTGTAAATTGTCCATCCAGTTTGACGCAAGCTAAACAACATTTTGGCCTGTTTTGCTTATTAAATGAGTGATTTTCACGGAGAAACAAATCATCCATCCACACAGTTTTGTATAGGACCTGTGTGAACAAAAATGTACACTTCATCATAGCCTATAGGAAAATGTATCTGTTTAGAACCAATTTTGTGTTGTATAATTAAAAATATTAAAAATACAATAAAAATAAAAAGAAGGAATAACATTTGAAGTGCAATGCTTCAAAGATCCAATACGCTGCATGCAGAGCCAAAACAAAAACTGGTTTGTTTGTTTAATAAAATAATAATATGAAATTAAAGTGAAATAGTTCCATAACCTGTATTATAACTGTAGTCACTCTAGATGACAAATCATCCGTTGCGCCGGTCAGTTTCACCTTTAATCAAGAATGTGCCAGAACCAAATGAGAATATTTACAGATTACCTCGGAATGAGACCTCGGTCTGTGAAGGATGCAGAACACAGAAACTCGCTGAGAATGGAAATGCATGTTAGATGTTTTATATCCCTTTAGATATTGTAAATAAACAACTAGTTTTTATAGAGATTGTGTCATGTCTTTTCTTTGACGCACGCGCTGAACAGCCTGTAGCCTAAATAATAGTTTAGATTTTATAACATATAATGTTCCATTACTTTAAATGTATAATGTTTTTTAATATTTATGGATTATATAAAATATATAGTTTATATAAATGCGCTCTGATCATTCAAGGATCATAATGCGTTGCATATTCTTCTTATTCTTCATTAGGCTTGATCCGTAAATTGTGTATTTTATAAACTGATCGTTTATAAGGACTAAGCTATTAATAACTGTAATTCCTCGAATGGAAAAGTCTTGATTAAAGAAAAAGATAACTTAATTCGACATATGCATATAGTGCGCTTATTTCTGCGCGCATCGCGCGCTTTACCGAATTACCTTTTTTATTTTTTATGCATTATAAATGCATCTGGCAGCACCGAAAAGAGCAAATGCCAAGTTATTAGCGCAGCGCACAGACAGCTAGCTCGTCTAGTCTGAACCAGGGGTTTTCAAACTATTCATTGCACACCGATCCCATTGCATTTTATTTAGGATAAACCACTTATTTAAAATTAATTAATTAAAAGGTGCGTACTCTCCAATACACCACTGAATTATAGTGTCATAATATTTAATAATTATAATTAAGATAGACACCTGACCTCCATTTAATAAACAATTTATTTGACATCCTCTGTTAATTTGAAGTTTAAAGTTTAAATCATTTATGTTAAACTTAAATTATTTAAAAACTTAAAAAGACTTAAATTTAGTCATTTAAGACATTTTAGGTCATAAGTTTACATACATTGACCGTTGCATTTAGTAGGCCTATTCTGGTCTAAATAAGCTTTTTGCATCTTAGGTGTTTACACACACAAATTAAGCAGTTTATACGTACATTTAATGTTACTTTGAAATTACTTTTGATGCAATAAATAATCCTAAATAGTTGAAAGTGTTAACATATTCTTGAAATGTAGTTATTTTATAACTATGAAATTTATTACTAAACAAAGTGAATCATTATGAATTTGCCAAGAAATAATCCACTTTACCACTGTAAAGCAATGCCCCACACTCACTAGAACGGTAGAACCTGGACTGTATGATATGTTCTGTATGTAAAATAGAGAAAATAAGCAAGATGCGCAGTCTCATGCAGCCTTAGTGAAATATAGCGCGTCACAGCAATGAACTAAAAATAAAACCACCCTTGAAATGCTGACGATCTTAATTTTTTCAGCCTACACTGACTGAGAATAATGTTGCACTATTTTATTAACAAATAATTAGAATGTTTTTTTTTTCCTTCAACACATTCATCATTACTTTTGCCTGTGCAAGTTTTTTGCGCGCGCTTGAGCGCGAAGGCATCTATTTTCAGGTGCAAGATGCCACTTTGGGTGACACCAGCACACTCTGCCACACCTGTGGCTATGTCCCTGCTACAATAATAATAACAACAACAACGACAAAATAATAACAAAAAATAATAATAATAAGACAGGCCTACTTTGACGTTGCAATAAAAAAGTATTAATTATCAAATAAATATTTAAAATAGGCTAAAGGCATATATTAAATTAAAATAGGAGAAAATCCAATAGAAACAAATGGTACCATTTATTATAGGTCCAATGTGTTCTTACAACCATTAAATAACTAAGTAAATAATAATAATAACAATACTAATAATAATAGGCCTAATAATAATAATAATAATAATAATAATAATAATAATAATAATAATAATAATAATAATAAATTATTATTTTATACAGAGTAGGCTATTATTTAGGCCTACAATAGCTCTGAAACAATCATGTAAACCAGGTGCTGCTCGGAAATGGCTTTCTTTGCTCAGCATCAGGTGCACAGCAGCAAGAAGCTTGGCAGTGAACTATGACCTTATTTTAATGACAAATGTCTAAGAATACTGCTGATTTACGTTTTTATTTAATTTATACATACGTAATGAATGTAAGCCTGCTAACTGTGTGTGGTTCAAATGATAGAATATGTAAACTTTGTTTATATATATAATTAAATAATAATAATTAAAAGCCTGCGTGTAAGGCTTTTATTTTGAGGGTGACGTCACGAGCGCAGATTTGGTTAACCAATTAGAGGAAAGTGGGCGTTTCAGCACCGCCTACATGTGTAAAATGAATTTTAAAGTCGTTTATCCGTTTTCCTACCCTAAACCAAAAAACGAAAATCCAGCCAAAATCTCGTTTTTTCGTTTTCTCGTGAGCAAAAGAAAAACGGAAAAACGGCCGTTTTCTCAATTTCCTTTATTCCGTTTGAAAATGGAAAACAAATGAACAAAACGTACACGGACCGTACACGGACCATATTTTGACTCATTATTTCGTTTTGGTTTTGTGTTTGTTTTAATATTTCGTTTTAAGTTAATAAGCAGAATAACAGATGAGTTTCCGTTTTTTCTGCCTACAGAATAAACAGAAAAACGAAATATTCATCGTTTTTCTGCTGTTTCGTTTTCCGTAATAAAAGGAATAATCAAATGAACGGATGATACACGGACCCTGCTGGCACAGGATATCAACATGACATCAGATTTACGCTGTATCCCGACAACATGGGGACGTTGCATTTTGTTTGAAATTTAAAATTGGGTTGACATCAGAACTCAGCGTAAAAACCTAAAATCAACCAAGTATTAACATCTAATGATGTTACAGTTTGATGTAATTTTGATGTTACCACTATAATATCTGTCAGACGTTGGATTTTGTTTGACATACCTGACAAATAAATGTCAGTAATTGACGTCAATACGACGTTGGTTTAAGATGTTGGCCTGACGTTGGATTTTGGTTACTTTCCAACACAACCTAAGATCAACATCGTTATTGGACGCCAAATTAATATTGTTCTTAGACTAGACATTGAATTTTGGTCACCTGACATCAAGACCTACATATAACCTAATACTAAAACGTCTTATGATGTTGTTTGCCTGCTGGGATGTCAGGCTAAATAATTCAAATAAATCATTGAATTAATCATTTTGCTGTCTTCATTTGTTTCAAAAACACACATTTCTTTACAATTTAAAACGGGATCTTTGGAGATCTTTTCTGCTAGAGATACTGTTGTCCTAAAAAAAATCTTACACATACCTTAGGAAGGGTATAGCAGAAAATTTTGCCAGTTTTAAAACCTTGACTTTTTCAAACCGCGGTACATCTTAAAATTGGTTAATGTCCCACATCTAATATATATATATATATATATATATATATATATATATATATATATATATATACAGTTGAAGTCAGAATTATTAGCCCCCCTGAATTATTAGCGCTCCTTTATTTTTTTTGCCCCAATTTCTGTTCTGTTCTGGGAAGCTTGTTTAAGCACATTTCTAAGCATAATAGTTTTAAAAACTTATTTCTAATAACTGATTTATTTTATCTTTTCCATGATGACAGTAAATAATATTTTACTAGATATATTTCAAGACACTTCTATACAGCTTAAAGTGACATTAAAAAGACTTAACTAGGTTAATAAGGTGAACTAGGCAGGTTAGGGTAATTAGTCAAGTTATTTTATTGTAACGATGGTTTGTTCTGTAGATTATCGGAAAAAAATTGCTTAAAGGGGCTAATAATTTTGTCCCAAAAATGGTTTTTAAAAAATTAATAACTGATTTTATTCTAGCCGAAATAAAACAAATACTTTCTCTAGAAAAAAAATATATTATCAGACATACTGTGAAAATTTCATTGCTCTGTTGAAAATCATTTGGGAAATATTTAAAAAAGAAAATAAAAATCAAAAGGGGGCTAATAATTCTGACTCTTCAACTGTATATATATATATATATATATATATATATATATATATATATATATATATATATATATATATATATATATATATATATATACTGTATATATATATATATATATATATATATATATATATATATATATATATATATATATGTGTATAGGTTACATACTTTTAGATACCTTTTGCTATTATTATTTTATGTGAAAGAATTTACTGATCATAAATGATTTTAATATTATAACAATGGCTCGGAAATGAAGTGGAATTTAAAAAAAATAAAAGAAAGCCAGAGACAACACAAGACAAACTTATGTAGAAGCTTGGAAATCCTAACTATGAAATTATGCGAAAAGGTTGCTTTTATTGTGATGTTGTAAAAAAATCATCCTCAAGCAAAAGTTCCATTACTTTGCCAAAAAACAAAATAGTGGAGTAAAAGTACCGATACAGCACTAAAAATATACTTAGAGAACATAAAAGTACATATTTTTAGAATTACTTAGCAAATGTCAATTTCTCGGAAAAACTTAATTTGAGTATTTGTAGCTTGTTACTTTGCACCACTGCATACACAGAATAAAGAACGAGTAAACGTTTTGGTGCTTAGACTTCATGTAGAACTATTCAAATAATTAAAACTGAAATCATGAATCATTTCATTTTCTTACTCAAAGCGTCTCTCTGGAGCTCGGGGTGGGGCTTGTGGTTGTGATGATCCAAAATGTGAAGGCGGAATAACTGAGGATGAAATAAAAAGTCACTCATATTCACTCATAAAGTCACTATCATATTCATTAGCAACATCAATACATCATGCATAGATTCAGCTTAAACTACTGAAATTTTTCTCACCATTAGGTCCCAAATTCTCATATCCAGGAACCACAGGCATCATATCAGCAGGAGGAGCTGTCGCCCCATCATTTGCCTCCATGTTTGGATCTAGTGAATGTACAAAAAAAATAATAAAAAACACATTTCATCATACTATCTGTCACTCTTTGAACTCTTGTTTTTTCAGCTGTGACTAAGCTATTCCTGCAATGAGGAAACAGCAGAAACAGGAAACTTTTTTTTCTCTCATGTTACTTTTGCTGATGTAAACACAGGGGTGAACTATTTTTGACAGTATTTATGAATATATATTAGATATTATCTAACATAAACCTTTTTGGGATTGTATCTTGTGTAAATGTGCACTTTTAAATTTTAGAGAAATAAATATGTGTAAAGAGATATTTGAGTTCAACTTTAGGAAAAATAAATATTGATTACCTGTACAAGTTCCATAAGATCTGCCTGGACCTGACGCGCCATCCTGGTCACTGTCACACACACAGAGAGAGAGAGAAAGAGTATGAGAGAGAGAACTGTAAGCCACAAACACGTGTTTTTATTCAATATGTACAAAAGTACAGCGATAAATAAAAGTTGACAACAAAACCGTCAGAAAAAAAAACGAGAACTGAGACACTTATTTCCCTCACTGACCAAAACAAACGACCGTATTTTTCAGTATTTTTTTTGTTTGTTGCTTTTTTAAAATATGTCTTATAAGTAATTCCTCGCTACCTTAAATAATGTTTAATTTACGTTTGTCCTAACAGACATTTCTTCGTGATTTTGCTGTTTTTTTTCTCGATCATACCTCAACAAGTGCGTCTTGTCCATTGTAGCAAGTGAACTGTCAACTTTCGTTTTGAGAGTCAGGAAGCAGCAGCGCAACGTGACGATCTCATGATACATTCCAATGAGAAGTGGTTTACTACAAAAACAAAGAATATTTAAAAACATGTTTTTGTTGTAGATTTTTCACCATGGTTATCACAAATAATTGTTATTCATAAAGTAGAAATAGTACCGTATTTGTATAAAAACTGTTAAAAAAAAAAAAAATTACTATAATAAAACCCCAGTTAATATTCATATGAAATAATTTCTCAGATGATCTGCTGTCTGTTTTGACATGAGAAAGGTAGTTCAAAGGTCACTGAACCCTTACTGCATTTACCAGAAGTTTTTAATTTAAACAGGATAATAATAATAATAATAATCATAATCTTTATAGAAAAAATATGTTTTGCTTATAAACTAGCATGTTCAGTATTTGAATGAGGAAGTGTCAATATGGCAAGCCGTTTCAACATTTAATCTAAAGCCCAAGCCCTACTAAAAATAAATAAAAGATTAATATCATAACTTTTTTTCTTTTAAAAAACAAGTTCTTTACCACCACTAATTTATTAGCTAGTAATTATTTATAAAAAATTTTGATAGTTCACAGAGCAAACCATCGTTATACAATAACTTGCTGTTAACCTAATTAATCTAGTTATACCTTTAAATGTCACTTTAAGCTGTTTAGAAGTGTCTTGAAAAATGTAGTGAAATATTATTTACTGTCATCATGGCAAAGATATAAGAAATCAGTAATCAGAAATAAGTTATTAAAACTATTATGTTTTGAAATGTTAAATAAATCTGCTCCCTGTTAGACAGAAATTGGGGAAAAAATAATGGGGGGGGGGGGGGGGGGGCTAATAATTTTGACCTCAACTGTACATAAGTTAACTACAGTGCCCTGTATCAATAATAATACAAGTCTGAATAATATTTGGCTTGACTGCATAAATAATTATATATAGAATAATATGTCACAATTTAAATCAATAGTAATTTTATAGATTAAATGTTAAAACAGCGGCGAGGCAGTGGCTCGGTTGTGCTGTCACCTCACAGCAAGAAGGTCGCTGGTTTGAACCTCGGCTCAGTTGGCGGTTCTGTGTGGAGTTTGCATGTTCTCCCTGCGTTCACGTGGGTTTACTCCGGGTGCTCCGGTTTCCCCCACAGTCCAAAGACATGCGGTACAGGTGAATTGGGTAAACTAAATTGTCTGTAAAGTATGAGTGTGTGTGGATGTTCCCAAGAGATGGGTTGGGGCTGGAAGGGCATCCGCTGCGTAAAAACGTGCTGGATAAATTGGCGGTTCATTCCGCTGTGGCAACCCCGGATTAATAAATGGACTAAGCCGACAAGAAAATGAATGAATGAATAAATGTTAAAACGGCTTGCCATCGTTTTGTGACTTCTCTAAAATTCAGAAGAGCTGAAACAATCTTACAACTAATTTTATCCTGAAAAAAGAAACATTTAAAAAAATGAGATGTTATCAATGTTGAGAAATAAATGTATAACAAACATATTTATAGTTGTTAGCTGGATTATTACTGTTGGTCTTTATGAGCCCTTAAGAACAAATGCATTTTTAAATAAAAAACATTTAAAAAACAGAACTTTCATGATTTAATATAGAGGCGCTTCTCGTCTGATGTGCAACAGACTGGAGAAGGCTGTTTGCCAGATGTTCATGAAACTGTTCCTTTCTCACAGCCAGCATTGTTGTTGTGTTTAGAATGACAGTATTGGTACTGACCATTGAGAAATAATTCCCATTTTGGAAAGCATTCAAAACTGAAGGGGCTGTGCTCTAAGACAGGGGAATGTCTTTTCTTTGCCGCCATCTGCTGGTTATAATGAAACAATGTAACCTGCACTTAAATTGTTTTAAACAATAGTGATATTGAAACTGTTGAACATCAATTTCTTTATTATAATTTGTTTAATCTTTTCTAGTCTGATGTGGATAAGTGGATAAGACAATATCAATGTTTTCTTCTATTTGTTGGGACAATGTGAAATTAAGAGTACATTTAGACAGCAAAGATGATGACATTACTGCAAATTGTTTATTTATTTTACTTAAATTCTTCATTTATAAATGCAAAATTTTGAAAACAGCTCCACAATTGATTGTCTTTAAAAAAAGAAATGTGCCACCTATGTAGAAGCTTTAAAAATAATAATGGTGATAAGGCTAAACGATTTGTTTCAAGAATGGTTTTATTTACCCCTTTACAAAGTTTTTGTTTGATGTCTTCATGGTATGTTTATATATATAATATATATATATATATATATATATATATATATATATATATATATATATATATATATATATATATATATATGTATATATATATATTTTTTATATATATATATATATATATATATATATATATATATATATATATATATATATATATATATATATATATATATATAGATTCACCATAATCAACCATAATTCAACCATAATAATGACTCAGTCTGTGCAAGATTATGTTTTGATTGAATTTAGCCTAAATTGTTATGTTTTTGAATAGCTAATAATAATGATAATATTAATAAATTAATAATAATTCAATAAACTGGGGGCGTCTTGAAGTGGTCTTTTTCTCTCAGCTACATATTTTTGGTATATTTTGTAACCCATGATGCATGGCAAACCACCTCCCACACAC
>NC_141042.1:34287500-34302500 GCF_052040795.2 Danio rerio
TAGATAAAATTCAGCGCTTCCCACCTCCAGTCGCAATGACTTCTGGGACTTCCAGAGCGAGTTCGGTGCTCAAGTCTGCATCGGTGCGTCCTCGATATCAAGAACACATCCGGGAAGTTTCACGCGTCCTCCGTACTTGCGGTCTTGAGTATTGGAACTGAACTTAGGCAGCTGATGATGACGTTTCACGAGAACACAAGGACGCAAGACTGCTGAAGAACGCATATTGAGAAACAGCCAAGTACTTTCACTCTGCGGCCATCTTCGAAACGCCTCTTGGGCAGTATGCTTGGGCATTCTCTCAGAATGGGAAAACATCAAATTCTCTAAAACTGTTAGCCAAGCTTACGATTACATTACATATTTGGAATTAGCAATAAAATTAAACAACAATAGTCTCTGAGATACGTTTCTAAACTTTTGAATGAAACAAAATCAACATTTTTTTTCAGGTTTCCCAAGCTAATACACACTCAAAAAGAACGAGAACATGACAACAACCTCATTTATGGCTGTGTTCTACATTATCATCCTCCGGAAAACGCCTTGGCTGATTTCACAGCTCTTCTGAAGTAATTCACAACTTGGTCTCGATGGCAAATCTCCTCCAGAAATAACATTGACTCTTTGTTTACAGATTTGTGGCCTATGAGTAGTTGCTGTCATGTGATGTGCGTTTGACATGATGGGCTATATGTCACGTTTGTTTCATACAGATTACAAAACCAAAAAACTTTTATTTTCAAATGTATTAGTTCATTTAAATAGTAGAGATTTCAAGCTTTATGTGGATAAACTTCTTACGCCTTTGAAGCAAGTATTCGCTGAGATTCCTATGCGTTTGTTGACCACAAACACTGTTGTAAAAGCACACGCAAATTTGTTGTGCTTGTTAAATCTGGCTTTAGAACTTACATTGAATTGGAAGGGAATTTTTTTGTGTTGTACTTACCTCGGTGACCATGGTAAGTCCCAACAGGTAGCTCACAAAACAGACAATAGCAATGAAGATTTCACGCCGATAACCCTTCCTTAGGAAGGATGGATACAGATCCACTAGGGATGTGATCTGCCCTTCCACTTCGACAAACTGTCAAAAGAAATTAAACAGTCAACACAAACCGGTTTCTTGTTTGCAGACTCAAGCTGAAAAGGTAAATATTGCATATTTTGTGAGATTATAGAGTATAAAAACAAGTTTCCAAGTAAGAATAAATGGTCTCTAAAATGTAACTGTCATAACATTTCGATAGACTGAGCTAAAATCAATTGGCTAATTTAGAAGAATATATAGAAAGTTCAGCCATTGTTTGGCTGGTCAATACTATAGTAAAAGGCATCTACTGTAAGTAGCAGTGTACTTCTTTAATGTTATCCAGCACAGCTGCATGAGTATTTAGATAAGCATACTTAATATGAGTATAAACACCACACCCTGAGTCAGTGGACTCCCTGGATGTGGATGGACACTGATTTAGCAGAGTATTCAATTTCACCTGGACCAGGAAATGTGATAGTATAGGACTCCAAGTGCGGTATGACTCATTAGCTTCCATCAAATTTTTTTACAAGTTTGTCATCATGTTGACTTGTGTACTGTGACCTAACCTTCTATACGGAGTAATTCCTTTAACATTTTAAGAAAGTAGGAAAAAATATTATCTATAGATCGGGTTGAACATCAGAACGAGGCTGTATGCCATAACAACTAGCTGTTAGCATACTTTTCTGTTTTATGATTGAAACCCACCTGACTGTCGAGGCCCAACAGCAGAAGCATGATGAAGAAAAGAATGGCCCAAAATGTAGGCAGTGGCATCATAGTCACAGCTTTAGGGTAAGCAATGAAGGCTAGGCCAGGACCTATAGGGAAGAGAACAGAGGGAAGAGGGGAAGGGAGAGAGCAAAATTAGCAAGGCTAGCGATTTGCACACTTTGATCCATGCCGATGTATTGCGTATTTACATGTCGGCACAGACCAAAAGGAAACATGAAAGAAAAATCGAGCGAGTATCTACATGACAAAGCGATAAGGCCAGGCAAAATTACTGCCAGTGGTTCGTTGCAAGTCCATTGACTGTTTCAATGAATCTTCTTGTGAAATTAGCATCTTGATTTTAGGGAAATCTAGAAAAGGTTTCATCAGCAGTGTAATATTTTCCCTCGTTAACATATTCAACACTGCATAGAACAACGTTAGAGATACAGATGCAGCATAGAAACTTCTCCAGTTGCTAACATTACTGCAACATCAAACTTAGCATTCAATCTGTTCATCAGAACATGCTGTAAAAAGAAAAACCGCACAGTGCGTGTATAATAAAGGCAGAGAGCATATTAAAGTATTAGCTCACCCAACAATGAAAAGGTGTTTACTGTTTACTCACTTATTATTGTGTATTATCTTGTCATTTCAATCACCTGAGACCTTTGTTCATCTATGGGACTCAAAGTAAGCTTATTTTATATGAAATCTAAGAGAGATGTTCAGAAAGCTAGCTCTCTGCAACTCTCACATGGTCACCCACTGAAGCTAATCAGGACTGTGCCCGATCAGTATCTGAATGGGACCACTAGGTTGCTGCCGGAAGTCATGTTAGTGAGACTAGCAGGAGGTGTTCAACCTGCGGTCTGTGTGGGTCCTAATGCCCCAGTATAGTGAAGGGGGCTCTATACTGCTCAGTGAGTGCAGACAATAGGATGAGACATTAAACCAAGGTCATTAAAAAATCCCAGGATGTCCTTCAAAAAAAAAAAGTAGGGATTAAACCCCGGTATCCTGGCCCAATTTGCACACTACCCTTGATCTATGGAACATATCATGGGCTCATCACTATCTCCTCCCCAACAATCAGCTGGTGTGTGGTGTGCGGTCTGGCACAACCTGCGGTCTGTGTGGGTCTAATGCCCCAGTATAGTAAGGGGGCTCTATACTGCTCAGTGAGTGCCGTCTTTGGATAAGACATTAAACCAAGGTCCTGACTCTGGGGTCATTAAAAATCCCAGGATGTCCTCCGAAAAAGAGTAGGGGTTTAACCCCAGCATCCTGGCCAAATCTGCCCACTGGCCTCCTAACCCTCCCCATATCATAACTGGCTTCATCGCTCTTGTCTCCTCTCCACCAATCAGCTGGTGTGTGGTCTGGTGCAAAATGGCTGCCATTGCATCATCCAGGTGGATGCTGCACACAGGTGATGAATGAGGAGATTCCACCTAATATGTAAAAGCGTTTTGAGTGTCCAGAAAAGCGTAATATAAATGTTAGAAATTTATTATTACTATTATTATTATTATTGTTTAAAAACAATCTAAATATTGCATGCAACTTCAGTGGTTCAACTTTAATCACGAAGAAGCAACTATGACACAAGGAATGTTTTTGGTTCCTCTTCTAGATGTTCGACATCTCGCTCAAACTCTGTGCTGGAGGGCCAGTGTCCAGCCAAGTTTAACTCTTACTTTTTTTAACACACCTGCCTGGAGGTTTCTAGTATGCCCAGAAAGAGCTTGATTAGCTGATTCAGGCATGTCTGATTGGGGTTGAAACTAAACTCTGCAGGAAACTGGCCATCCAGGACCGAGTTTAGACACCCCTGGATTAAGAGATTGAAATGACATGAGGGTGAGTAATTAATAACAGCATTTTCATTTTTATGTGAGCTAATCATTTAAAAGATTATCCACATAACATGCAATCAACGCCAAGGTACAGTAAGATACACTTTTGCAGAGTCAGGTTGATGAATCTGTGATTGACCACCCTAAATCCTCTCTACTAAAAGAGAAAAAAAAAAAATCTTGTAGCTCTTGGCATTTGTAAAGTTTAGAAATGGGTCCAACAGAATAATCCTGAAAGACTCCCTGATAAGGATCCTGTGGCTCCATACAACCCAAATGGTGCTGATATGAACGGAAGTTCAAGTAAAGTTTAGGTTTGTATGTCTTATAAACAAGGTGAAAACGATGTTTTTGTGCACCTCACTTGAGCCAGACATACATAGTTCAAAGTCTCCACAGGGGAGGATCAAAATATGAACCGTGCTGAAGACTAGACACTTGGAGGGGGAAAGTATGGGGCTTGAAAGCAATTAATACATCAGCTGGTCTCTCACCATGAGAATTGCTCAAAATGTATCTGAACCACAGAACATAATACAGAATTAGGATGCCTAGCTATGTGGAGAACTGTTCGACATCTACTAGATGGCCAAAGGTACGTAGACACCAGAACATCTCACCCATATGTGGATATTAAACATTTCCTTTCAAACCATAAGCATTAACAACAAGCTTCCACTACTCTAGGAAGGTGTTCCTGTAGATATTGGAACAGGCATTTGCCCCCATTCAGACAATAACATCAGTGATGTCAGGCTCTGGTCACGGGTGATTTGGCTGACGTTCCAACACATCAAAAAGATGCTCGAGTTCAGGTCTAAGATTATTGAATGGCAGTCATGTTCTTCCAAACCAGCCTCAGTAAACCCATTTTTACCCATTCTTTATTATGGTTGTATTCTCCATTTTAGTCAAACACAATAATTAGATGAAGGTATCAACATACTTTTGGCCGTATAGTGTGTACAGCTTAGAAAAGGAACCAATAGGAACAGACTATTCGATCATAGTCAAATTGCAAAAGGAGTTCAGAGGACTTAAATCCAAACTCTCCAAAAATCCTGAACTTGGCACAAGATGCATCTGGTTTAGGGTCACCAGTAGAAAATGTTCTGATCAGCGAAATCTTGATTCTTCATTACTAGTGGGCTAGGGCTTATTGTTCCCAGTGGCTCCAAGAAAGTTCTCTCCATTAAGTTCTACAGACGATTCCAAGCGAATTCCAGTTCTCGCTGAGCCCGCCTTATGCATCAACACTTTGACTGGTTTTAATCTGCTCAATGATGGTGAAGGTTCCAAATTTTATGGGTTTAGATCCCGAAACTTATTTTACTGGCTCCGAAAATGTTATTGTCGTATTTTTTTGCCGAAGTTTTTTCATGTTATTTGCTGCAGCAGTGCCCACCATCACTGCTACTAGACCCTCGTACCTGACTCTGCCACATCGGCAATGTCCACCCCTTGCTCTTGTGCCATGAAGCCCAGGACGGAAAATATTGCGAAGCCAGACACAAAACTGGTAGCGCTGTTCAGGCCTCCCAGCAGCAAACAGTCCCTATGTCACACATATGTCATGGAGTTTGTTAATTAAAACACAGGTTCCCTGTGTTCCCACTTTGCCCATTGACTGGACTAAGCCCCCCTCCCAGCCCCGGGGTATCGAAACCCACCTGTAGCAGTTGTATTTGTACTTGTTGTAGCTTCCCAGTGACGTCATGGCTCCCAGACAGATTGCGTAAGAGAAGAAAATCTGTGTCCCAGCATCAATCCAAACCTGTACACAAGACGCCAAACCATTCACTGACTGACAACATGAATTGAGCAAACTCAAATATTTGCATGCGTTCTGCCTCTCGAAGGTCCTTCAGAACTGTATACACCATTAAGGACTTATATAAATTGTTTCAACGACTACATGTCATGTTTAGATTTGTAGCTTTCTGACCGAAGCCATCACAAGCTTTATTTATGTCGACTCTTTTGCACATCTTGGGTTTTTGTCTGTAAACTGTACATCCGAAGTTTATTCTGTTTTTAAGTTGCGAAGGGTAATTGGTTTACATTATGTCAACAACTGTAAACAGCACTTTTACTGCTGAAAAATCCATTTTAGATTGCCAAGTCGTTAACCTATGTTTTGACTTTGGTCAAGCAATAGTTGGTCCTTATGTTAAAGTTAGCCGGCCAAGAAGCCTTTTGAAACCTCATTCAACTTATGCCAGGAACCAACTATGATGGTCTTTATAGTAAGAACGATGGCTTTAGTGACCCAATACATGTGTTAGAAGCACTTGAGATATTGTGGAATTGAGTTTCAGTGGTTGGTAATATTGTAAAGCATCTTGAGGAGACATGTTAATAGCCATGAGATCTTACCTCTGGGTCTCCGAGGCGAGTCACATTTGGGTACAGATAAAATTTGATGCCCTCGGCTGCCCCAGGAAGTGTGACACCACGTACTAGCAGGACAATTAACATGACAAATGGGAATGTTGCTGTGACGTACACAACCTAAGTAGAAGAGCCAAAAACACTGAGGTTAAAATGAATGCTGTTTTTCTATGAAAATCTCACCAAGTTGTGTTTGAGATTTGACAAAACTAAAAAGCAGAGTTTTTTCACAAGGTCTTTGAAAGACATGTCAAACTTTCCACATTCTGAAACGACACCATCCAACAGTTTTCTAGGCTAACATGCAATTTACAGATTAACTTCTCTGACTCAATGTAATTTTTGGTCAGACAGTGAGGAAAAAATGTGCTGTTTTTCTCCCATCTTGTAATGTTTGGTTTGGCTGCAGATTTTATTTTGAACACAGTGTTGAATGTCAAAACATTACTTATCCTCAAGTAGATTTAAAATAGCCATGTCAACGACTATGAATGCTAATATCACATTTAAAAAAAAAAAGTGTAGGAAAGTATAGATTATATCAACTCAACAAATATCAAATTCTAAAAATTGCTGAATTCTGTTATATATATATTTTTGGGCAGCATAAACCAGGTGTTATTGTGAGAAGAACGTCTTTAAGTAGTCAAAGTAGCAAGAGAACAACTTAATGTGACAATGTCTTGGTTGAAATGACAACCCACAACTGCATTATAAAAGTAAAGTGAGCACAAGTCTAGAGAAGAGGTCTGCTGATTAATTTCACAGTCTCTATTAGTGCTATTATGCTAGAGCTTCTATTGCTGATAATCACCAAGGAACAGCCGTTTTATGTTGACAACACTGGCTAAAGTAGCATGCAAATCTCCCCAGCTACTTATAACTCTAATGACACTGTAAAAACTAATATTAGTAGTTCTTAAATTAACTGACTGAGGTTGAAAAAAAATCATGTAATGCAACCAAGCTTACCTTCCCAGTGGACTTAACACCTTTCCAGATACAGAAGAAACAGATGACCCACATAGCGAGCAGACACAGAGCCAGGTCCCATTTAACATGACCCACCTCCTCGATACCATCTGAGATGCTGAGAACATTTCGCCTGTGGTGGAAAAAATGTTTGCTGGTGAGACACTCTGAAGCCCATGGGAGTGTTTATAAGGCTATAAATTAGAAAAACAACTATATATAATCTAACACAGTCAATCAAGGCATTCAACCTGCCATGACAAATTATTTCTCAACAGAGGAAAAATGTACCAGAACAACAGCTCAATCATTAAAGAACTGAGGTAGCCTACTCTGATCCTGAAGGGCTACCTTCCTGAAGACTTATTTGGTACATATATTATTGGCTACCTTTAATTTTTTAAGAGCTAAACTCTGTAGTATGGTAGCTCTCAAAAAGTTGGATAGCTTTCACGGAGTTGGATAAACCTGACATTGAATTCCACAACTAATGTCTATTAGAAAAGGGCCATCCATTCCTGAACCTAGAAGCCTACATTTTCATGCAGAATTCAGCTTTAGCCTGTTCTATTATACCTTTTGTTCCTGGAGCAAAACTCTGCATATTAGAAGAAATCTGAAGATTTAGACCAGAGATGGGCAACTTTGGTCCTAAGGGGTTGTTGCCCTGCAGAGCCTTATTGCGACCCTCATCTAAAGGTGTACTCACACTACGTACAGTTGCATTGAACGGGGCCAAAGCACACTTGTCCCCCCTCCCGTCTCCCCCAACAGAACGCACTCACATTACATTCGGGCCTGAGCATGCTTATGTCATCGATGATGCACTGTTCATTAGAGAAGTGCTCTCGCTCAGCACAGTGGAGATTTCTCTAGTTACATTGTTTTAGTCATTTGGGATTCAGTGATACACAGTCAAATATTTTGCCGAACAGATCCTCCACTTTTGATGCTCATAAACAGTCATAAAGTCTTTGTGCTGCAGGGATTAGGAGGTTTGTTGAAGGCGCAGCTGTCGTGCAGTGAGGGGTTTGCGTATTTAATAAACTACGACAGTTTGCGTTCATTGAACAGTAAGAATGATTAATAAATCCATATGAAACAGTCAAGTCACATCTTGCTTTTAGTTTGGGCTTAGGTGCGATTTGCACTCACACACAAGCGTACCATGCCAAAGCCCAAGTGAAACGCGTTCAGGCACACCTCTTGCAACCGGGCCAGGGCCGGCCAAGTGAGCCTGATTCAGTGTACTCACACTTCTCAAACAATCGGGGAAACGGGCCTAGGCACGGGTTCGTATAGCATAGTGTGAGTAGGCCCTAAACTCTGCAGGACCATCAGGACCAAGTTTGGTGACCCCTGGTTTAGTTCCTAGATCCAAGATCCTAATCTTTGATGCGGGTCCTGTAGAGTTGCAGTTCCTGAGAGTTGCAGAGTTTGATTTGGCCTTTAAAAACAAAAAATCATCTGCTTGCATATATCTTGTAACACTCCTCCAGGCCTGATAAGGTTGATTAAGTCTGTTTGGATAGGGTAGTAACTGAACTCTACAGGACTGTGGTTCTCAGAGACCAAACTTGCCTACTAGTTTAGTAGACTATATATATATATATATATATATATATATATATATATATATATATATATATATATATATATATATATATATATATTTATTTATATATATATTTATTTATATATATATATATATATATATATATATATATATATATATATATATATATATATATATATATATATATATATATTCATAGTGAATTGTTTACAAATATCTTGTGACATAAAATTCAACTTAAATGACTCAAAGACACAAACACTTTTCCGCGTGAACATTTTAGTGCAGTTAAAAACTAGCCTAAAGTGCCATCAGCTGTTAAAAATTATACTCAAGAATAGCAAACTGAACAGAAAGAATAGCGATTGTATTTTGTTAATTTTAGAATCAAAGATCTGATTTCTTGAGCAACTTTTTGCTAAAGCTCTAATGACTACATACCTAAGACATGCTTCACGCAAGCATGAAGTCACCATTTTCAAAGATTCCCATATTGGGTGTTTACACAGAAACAATAAGAATAGAGTTTTCAAAAACTTGCACTTTGACACCCACTTTTCAAAAAAAAAAACATAAAACATACAATTTTTGGCTGAAACCACTGTCATTAAATAGAAGAAAAGCTTCAGTTACAAAAGGTTGAACATCCTTCAGATTTTCACTCAATCAGTTTCAGCAGTTTCTACTAAGTCAGAAGACCTTGATTAACTTGTTCATGTGTGTCTAATTAGGGTAGTACTCAACTGTGCAGTACAGTACATTAAAGTACAGTACAATGCAGTGCAGTCCAGATTTGGACACCCCTTATCTAAAGCCCTTAGGATGACGGAGTTCCAGGATCAGTGTGCTTAATCTATTTCAAGAAAATATGGTCCATCTAAAAAAAAATAGGTATTTAATTTGAGAATGTCACCAAAAGGGTATGAGCTCCAAAGTTATTTGAAGTGATAGAGGACAGCTGTATTAATAAATGTGGCAATGTGTTTGGTTCATAACTCCACAGCTTTTCAGGATGACTTACAAATGTGTACTTGATTAACATATACTTACTCCCAGAACTCAGTGACGGGGGATGTGAAGTTAGTGGCGTTCGCAGCTGCCCAGAGTGTCTTGTTCCTGCGGAGAGTATCCTCAACACAGTTTTCTGTGTTCCACTTGTTGTTGCAGCTTGCCCAGGGGAGCTCGGGCTGAAAGCACTGGAACAGGTAGTACAAGCCCCAGGCCAGGATCACAATGTAGTAGATGTTCAGCAGAGAAACGATCACGATGGATGCATAGCCAATACCTGGTACAAAGACAGGAGTGCCGACATTAAGCCAATGCCACACTGACCTGCCTCAGTGTGTGGTAGATCATTGCAATCATTGTGTTATTTTATTATAACCTCAATGAAAGCAATGAAATAAGTTGTGCTCCAGCAGAGCGCGAGAATGTTTAAATAAGTCACAAATTTATATGAGACCTTCTTGTCCTTGTAATATAAACATAGAACAATCTTATCCAAGGTTGGAGGAAAATGATGTAAGTCACTGGTTCAGAGTCTGATCTTTCGTAAATTAATGTTGGCCAGATTGCCTGGAAAGCTAAGCAGACCAAATTTGTCACCTCGTTCACTGGCAAAGGGATTTGAGTAATTCAGCACTTTGGATTTAATAATTGCTCATCAGTAAACTCTGTTTAAATAAGTAATGAATCTGCAGAATATGCGGTCAGAAGGAATTATTGTGAGGTTTGAAATGCTCTCTTATATAACATATATTGCTGGAGCAATAAGCTGGGCAAATTTCACTGAATCAATCTTGGTTTTGGTGCCTTTTTAAGGGTACAACGCTGCTCTTTGTGGGGCACAAACCACCAACCTTCTCATTATTAGATCTCAGCTTTATTCAGTTCACCACACAAGCTGAAGAGCTGTCCAGTTATGCAAGCCACTGTTCATGAGCAGCGGCCTGTTTTAGCAATGCACAGACTGACAGCTGCTGATGTGACCCTGCCTCTGCTAGCCTGAAAATGAAACTACTATAAGTCCCTAGAGTTGGAAGAAGACAGCCTGCAATTAACAGACTGCTTACATTAAAATACACCAAATGCTGGCTGCTTTGACTAGTTTCCATTTCACTCAGCAGCATTGCAATGCTGTCGCCAATATAGAAATATTCTATTTTATCAAATTTGACCAGAACTTGAACGAGTTCATGTTGAAGTGCTTCTTCTTCTTCATCTTTTCTGATTTGGCATTAAAAATGACTTCGCTATCAGACACCCCAGATGAAACCTGTGTTGCAGAGCCTATCTTCAGATACAGCTGGTGGTATCTGTGACACACCTCCCACCCTGTGTCCTTAGCAAAGGGGTCAGGGTGGCTGCCATGGCCCTATTTTCCCCTACTGGTAGATGTCGTAACTACACCATTTGGCAGCGAAAAAAATACTGTATGCTTCTCCATTGACAGCCGTTTAAAAAAGCACTGTCAAAAAGACTTAATACTTACCACAAACCGCATAAGGTTTTGTTGCATTGCTAGATTAAATGTTATATTGAATGGTTTAAATTAAATTAAATGTGTTTTATTGGTTAGACTATGTTTTAAGGTACAACTCTATCTTTTAACAACTCATTATCTATGCCTTTTAACTCCATAAACTCCTAACTTGCTGCATATTAATAGTTATTAATGTAGTAGTTAGTAGTTTGACCATTGAGTTGTGTTTAGGTATTGAGTGGGATTGGGATCTAGAACAAGATCATGCGGAATGTGTACTTCATAAGTACTAATAAATGGCTGATATCCTTATAATAATAAATCACAAGGAAATAAGCCACGTTAATAGTGAGAATTGGTCACTATACTAAAATTTTACTATTTTAATTTTTATTTTTTTGGCAAACAAACTTAAAAGCATACCTGTAAATATGGGACAAAGTTTCTCCCAACAGGTGATTCCTCCCTCAGAGGTGAACTGACCAAGAGCCACCTCAAGGAAGAACACGGGCAGTCCTCCGCCGAACAGGAAAATGAAGTATGGGATGAGAAAAGCACCTAAATGGAGCCAAGAGAACATTCACTTAATTCTGTCAATTATTATGATCATTTACCAGCTGGATTATTATTCAACTCCTACTTCCTATGGAGTTCAATGCTTTGACACAAATTCTCATTATTATTATTATTATTATTATTATTATTATTATTATTATTATTATTAATTACTTTTATTTTGTACTTAGGTTGTTGCATTGTGAAGTATGTGGAAGTTCAAAGGATTCTCTTTTTAAAAATGCCTTAAATGGAAGATCTCTAAGGTGTATCTGCTAATCTGAGAGTGTATTAATAATTAAGCCTTAAAGAATGTCTATCTTACTCGCACCATTAAACTTCAAGGAAGCACCATAAAAGTTCTTAAATATCAATTTATTGAAAATGCATTGTCACTGCTCATGGGTCATTTAATGCAGTCCTTTCATCACACATTTTCACATAGTAATAAAAAACATGAAATGGCATAAAGAGTCGTACAGACTTCAATTTTGAAAATGTTGAAAAGAGCAGCTTTGACAACGTCTTCTTCACTTTAAAAAGTTACTAAAACAGTGAGTAAACTCTTTGCCCTATAAAGAATACTCTAGTTTTTGGAAATTGGCTCATTTTAGAAGTAACCTAGAGTTAAACAGTTGGGGTTTATAATTTTTTATATCCATTTAGTGCATGGGAGCCCAAACTCTGTCCCAGAGGGCCGGTGTCCTGAATAGTGTAGCTCCATCTTCCTTTAACACACCTGTATGGAAGTTTCTAGTATACCTATACATGTCTAGGAACCATACTCTCATTTGGCAAAATGATTAAGAAACTTTGCTGCCATACCTGAAAATAGTCCCCAGCTATATAACTAGGTACCAACACTGTGTAATATGGTTGTGCCTGCAGCAGCCATGGTATGGCAGCTAAGTTCCTTGATTGTTTTGCCAGCATAAGACTATAGTACCTATACGTATCAGCCTGGAAAACAGCAACTTTTAATTTTCCATCAGTCTTAGTACACAATTTAACTATAAAAGACTCAAGATTAAAAAGGACATTTATTGAAACTCTTTTTTTTAATTTTTGAGCGAGATGCTAATGGTCGATTCAATGCTAAGCTAAGCTAAAAAGGTTTAGAGAGATAGCTGAATGGATTAAAAAATTGTAACACAACTGTTTAACTGTGACCGTAACAGTAAAATTGAGCCTATTCCCCAAAAAGTGGAGTATTCCTTTAAAATGAAGTAAATCAACTGTGTGCATAATAAAAAAAAATTAGTAACTCAACAGTTCCAAGTTACGATGAGTTTACTCACTTTAATTAAAGTCAATTTGTTGCTTTGAAGGCATTGGATTTTCCCCTCTTTTTTAAAGTATCAAATTGGTTTTACAGTGTCATTTGTCCTAATTAAGAACAATAAAACAATGAGTAAATGATGACCCTTTTTATTCATCCCATTTGTGTCCTTGAAGCTGATTAAACAAAATTATGTAAAGTTTTTACGACTGTTGCTTTGATGGTCAAAGTCCAAAAGCACCAACAAATCTACTCACCTCCGCCATTCTTGTAGCAGAGGTACGGGAACCGCCAAACGTTGCCTAAACCAACGAAACCCCCGGCGACTGACAGAAGAAAGTCAAGCTTGCTAGCCCACTTTTCCCTTTGGGGGTGTTTTCCTTCGGCTTCATCCTCCGGCCTGGTGCCCGGGCTCTTTCCCGGGGAGGGTTTCAGAATGTCTTTGTGAAAGTCCTTTAGACACTGGAGTTTCTCCTTCTGAGCCATGCTAAAAGACAAGAACAAAGGGTCAAAATCATTGAATGAACCCCAAAGGCCTTGAGTTCAGACATCAAGAAGATCACATAGCATTCTGTTTCCTAAAACATTTATAACTGGGACAAACATGCATAGTTAATTTAGAGCAGTCCCTTTGCAAGGCCTGAGAAATGTTCACACAAGAGGATAATGTGATGGTTAACGTGATTAAAGCAACAGCGGCTTTGTGTGGTTTGATCACAGGAAGTCTTCATGTATGGCATAACTGCAAGCACTGTTTTAAGATTGTCTTGATACTTGGTACAATAACCTAGCTACACTAATAGCATAATAAATGTAGCTGTTAAACTGATAAGAATCGTTTGCTCTCTTCGCTGCTTGTGAAGTGTGTCTGTAGTCAACACAAAATGATGCTAAAAGATAACCACAATGGCCCATGAGTAAGAAAACACATCAGCATTAAATACAAACAAGTTTGGAGTCAGCATGAAATCAATACTGACGCAGGTTTTGTTTTCAAAGTAAGTCCTTTAGTCGTTTTTATTTGTATTTGACATTACTGTAAAACAGGACTAATCAAATCAGTTCCCCATGTATAAATAGCCTGTAATACATCACGTTACGCCTTGGAAAAAAACCTGAATGCAGTCACGCACATAAATAAAAGCCGATTTAATAAAAACGACTTAATTCATTCACTGCGCTTTTGCTGCAGAACCTTCTATGCGTTTATCCGACCCATGTTTCCTTTAACTAACACACTGTTTACGCTGTCAGAATTCTATTCAAAGGATGGAGTAATTATGTCAGGCATGGCGTCTTCTGTTTCAAAGCACGAGCCAAACTTGCCATGGAGCCCCTAAGATGAATCCCACAGAGTAAGATACCAAAGTCAGCTCCAACATCTCTACCCGTTCCAGACTCCCTTACAGCTTGGCAATGCTTGAACAAACTATAGCCCCACTGTGAGGCCGTTTTCTTCCAACACAAGTCTGCTTATTTTTTCCGCTGCTCTCAAGGAGATGGAAGAAGAGGGGGGAAAAATCCTCAGTGTGTTTGACAATCAGTAAATACATGTGTATTCTCTTTTCCGCTGCTTTACTAAACACACGCCTTAATAAACATGTTAATTAGTGTGGCGGCAGGCCAGGACTTAAAATATAATCTGTAGCTGTTTTCCGGACAGCAGTTAAATAATGTTTAAATGGCATTCGGATGTCTTAAGGTTGGTTAATACTTTGAGAATTGGAGTGTTATTTTTACAACACGAAATGGTTTCCGTTTAACGGAAGCATCTCTGTTATATCTCTGATTTTAGCACACGAGACAGTTATACAATAGCTGAAAGCACTTAGACAGGTTTAAAAAGTTCAAGAAATTACCATCATCCTCTTGAGGTAGGTTAAATCTGTGCGCTTCAAAAGCTTAGGAGCTCACTACAACTCAAACATGTTCCGTTACATAACCGGAGCGAAATCCTCCAGATACTTTATATTTCCACTCAAAATGATGACAAACGTCACTGGCCGGGAGTCAAAGCAAGCAAACTATTGGGTTTATAAAACATGACTCAACTAGTGGTTTGATTTAAACCGAACTGCCGTATAATATATAGCCAATATAAATGTAACATTACAATGTAATATAAAT
>NC_141042.1:34307500-34322500 GCF_052040795.2 Danio rerio
GGGAGAAACGGAGAGAGAAAAAACAAGCAGCAAAAGAGTTCAAAGTCTAAACCAAATTCTGGCCAGAGGTATTTAGGCAAAGGCTTTGTGACATTTATTGACATCAATTAAAAATGAGCTGATAGGCTCATATTTGTGGTCCATTTTATAGCCTTCAAGATAAAGACAACACACTGAATAACTTCCATTCTAAGAGAATGGCATCTGTCCCAAATACTTACTGACTGTTGCTCTTATCTGTGAGCTAGGTATGCAAGCTGGCTTGTGTACAGAAACCTAAACTCTGTATCCTGTGTTGTGTTTGTTTGAAGAGGGCTCTAGACAGCTAGTGAGCTGCCTGACTTCCGCATAACCCTAAGTAGGGAACAAGACGAGGTGAACTTGTCTGCGAGAGAGTCTTCCTCGCGGTGTAATTTCTGACAGTTCATCTCTGTTAGGATGCTGGTCCAAGCGAAAAGCATCCTGCTGGTTTAGCACTAAGTGTTAAATTATCCTTTTTAGAGACGTTCACACAGATAATGAACGCAGGTGTGACGAGTTTTTATTTATTTGTTTATTTATTTACTTGGTAACGGCGTTTATACGAGAAGCTAAGAGACAAACACCGACAACATTCTGGTACGCGTTTACACGGGAAAACATCACGTTATTATTATCATCACTTAGGTAAACGCCTCATAACATTTTAAACGCCAGTTCCGTTTCGTTTCACTTCTGATCTGAACGCGTCCTTGTGTGAACCGCGTGCAAGACCAACGTCACAAAACCAGCATCCGACTACTTTCGAGAAGCGTCAGAATTGCAAACATTTTTCCAAAATTCGCTTTTTTTCTTCAAAACGCAACAACAGGTTGTTGACGCGATTCTCTGTGAATCTGCATATGTGTGAAAGAGAATTGCTAGTTTGTAGTATCAAATGTGTATCAAATCCGTTTTTTCGCTCTTCTGAGGTGAATATGTCAGTGTTTTAAAGCCCTCGGTGATACTGGTTTCCGTCAAGCTGTCTATTCTTAACTCCATGCAGTCAGCATTCGGTTATATTTATCTCTGGTGGGAGTGCGAGAAACTCAATGACAAGTGACAGCATCAACACTAACGCATGAGCTCTTTCTCCTTGTGGATTTAAATGGGCTGTCAAATCATTGTAAAATAAATGACACCTATCTATCTATCTATCTATCTATCTATCTATCTATCTATCTATCTATCTATATATAAATATATATATATATATATATATATATATATATATATATATATATATATATATATATAATGCAGTATTGCAGTTTTTTTATAGGAGTTTAAAATCATAACGTGACAAATATAAACTGTTTAAGTACTTCCTGAATGTCTTGTCAAACTCACTTGAGCATGTAATGACAACTAAAACAAGATGTTTTAATTCCTTGAGTGATGCCTGAAAACATTCTTAAATGAGCAAAAAAAAAAAACTAAAAGCGTATTTGTTCTCGCATCTGTGTATTAGTCTCAATAAAAAGAGCAAACAGTTAAAATAGCCTTACCTTTACTGTTTATTTCCTTTAATTCCTTTGAAACGGTCTTGTCCCTTCTGTATTGTGCGGTGGCTGGCTGCTGAATAACAGCAGCAGCGGTAAATTTAGTTTATGAGCTTTTTTTCTGACCTTTGTCTCTCAACATGGGTGACCATTAGACATCAGTTGTGGAAAAACACCGGCCTGCCTCCCATTCGCGGCAGCAGCGCGTCTTCTTAAAGCGGCCGCTTCCTGTGTTCAGAAAAGCGCGCCTCGTCTGTCAGTCTGCGCTCCACAGCGCCGCCGCCGGCTAACAGTGGCGCTGCATCCTAAGGTTTCTGCCTCAAGAAAACTCTTTGTAATACACGTCTAAAAGGCGAATTCAGGTAAAGAATTCATAGAAAAGACAGACATGGTGCAGATATATAATTGACTTAAATAAATATATGATTAATGATAAAAAGAACAGACTAAAAAGTAAAAAGAAAAAGTTGCACAGCTATATTTTTGTCAATAGCCAAAAGTACATTGTATGAGTCAAAATTATATTTTTTTATGCTAGAATAATTATAATTTTGAGTAAAAATCATGTTCCATGAATATAATTTGTACATTTTCCATTGTAAATATGTACAATTGCATTTTTTATCATTAATATGCATTGCTAAGAGCTTAATTTGGACAACTTTAAAGGTGATTAAAGGTGACAAATATTGTCCAACTCTACCACATTTCAATGGAAAACTTATCTAGGAGCTTCCAGATAATGCAAATATCTCAATTTTGGTAAATGTACATTTGTGACTGGTTTTGTGGTCCAGGGTCAGGGTGGCATCAAAATTTATAGAACAGGTACAAGAAGTCAATCATGCTATTTATTTATTTATTTATTTATTTATTTATTTATTTATTTATTTATTTATTTATTTATTTATTTATTTATTTTTACCTTAATAATTAGTTTTTTGTTTAGTTTTTATTTATTTAATTAATTTATTTATTTATTTATTCAAATTCAATGTCTAAATATGTATTCTAATTTATTAGGCTAGTTTATATATAATATTATATTATTTGCAAGACACCAATTAACATTAAGATCATGCACTTCTTATACATTACTTTTCATTCATTTTTAGATCATTAAATAATTCTGCAACTTAAGTAGACCTTTACAATCTCGTTGATTGTTAAAATACATTTGATTCATATTAAAATATTTCAACAGCTGTATTTACCAAATTCAAGTCTAAAACAAGCACACACTAATGAGGCCAAATTAAATTCCAGTAGTTTACTGAGTCGAGTAATATGCAAAACAACTTCATCAAAATGCATTAACATCAAATTATATATATATATATATATATATATATATATATATATATATATATATATATATAAAATGTCTATATATTTTTAATCTAAATTTAAATATCAAAAACTGATTTGACATCTGATATTTACCATCTTAAAGTAATAATAATCAATATATATATATATATATATATATATATATATATATATATATATATATATATATATATATATATATATATATATATATATATATAATAGAAATACAAAAAAAAACACACAAATGAAGAATTCATTTGCAAAAATATAATTGTTTGTAATATTTATTTATTATGTTTTAATTTTGTGTTTTGAAGAGCACATAGGCAAAAAGAAAACATGATTTATGGAAAACTACTGAAACTGGACATTTATTTCAAAAATTCTAAAAACAGCATTATCTGCTTTTGCAAATGAAGACTTCAAATGTTATCACACACACACACACACACACACACACACGCACACGCACATGCACACGCACGCACACACACACACACACACACACACACACACACACACACACACACACACACACACACACACACACACACACACACACACACACTCCTCCATTACCAGATGGCCCACTGAATTCACCCAATAATAATAATAATACACTTTAGCAGCCATGGCAATGTTGTGAATGCTTTTGCATTGTGAGGAGAGCTGCGGCTGCCAAAAACAGTGATATTAATAGGAGGAGAAGATCACAGCACTTCAGGCTGTTTACACTGGACTTTACCTGAACCTCAGACAAGAACATCTGTACTTTAATATCACTGTCTGAACAAGTGCGCCGCTGTAACTGTAAACCTCTCAGGTCTCATTAAAGGTGCAGTGATGTTCATTCAACTGCCTAACAGAGCAAAGGAGAGGCAGTTTATACATTTTTATAGCTGATGTTAGGGCAGCAATGTCAAATAAAGGTTTTTAATATGCGATATTACAATTATCTTGCAGAGGACTAGCTTTAAGATATATAAAATAATGTATTTTGTAATGCTACACTCTCAAAAAATATCTGTGAATTAGCAGTTTTCTGTATTTTGTGAGTCATGTAACTATTAATTTTATTTTTCCCCATTTATTTATGCTTTTGAATCACAGTATGAGACCGTGATTAGTCCTCTGACAACTTTTAACCTTGAAAAGTTAGAAAAAGGGACTTTTATTAACATTTTTAATTTAAAGTGATATATTGTCTTGACATCTTTCTGTATATATTATTATTATACATTATTTCAGACTACTAAAATGTCAATAAAAGTTACCTTGTTAAACTGTAGAGTTGAATTTTCAGAATTAAAAGTCGACAGAGGAAGGATCAATCTCCAATAACTCAATTCACAACCATAAATAAATGGAAAACACAAACTGCAAAAACTGTTTTTTTTAGTGTGTCTAATTGGTGTGATATCAACATAAATTACTGTAATTTTTTTTCATATGACGATTAAATTTTTATGAGAGGAAAACCTGAAATGAAAAAAACAGTAAAGTATTTTTTTTTACAAGATATGCTACGATTCTGCTCTTTTTTTTTTACTTTATTTTACTCTGTTAATCTTTCCTATTTGAAATTATTGTGACTCATTTTTCTGCTGGTTTGATCTTTTTAATTTGAAGAGTTTTTTCATCAAAATTATATCATTAACGGTTCTTTATACTGTGCTGCTCTGGATTGTCAATTGTTATTGCCAAAATCAGAATTATTTGAAACAACTAAGGAATCAAAGTATATCAAAGTATAGTTATACAGAATCAAAAACATAAATCTAAAAGTTTCATAATACAAAAAATAAATATCAGGACTGTATATTTAGTTGAAGTCAGAATTATTAGCCCCCTGAATAGTTAGCCCTCCGTTTATTTTTCCCCCAATTTCTGTTTAACGGAGAGAAGATTTCAACACATTTCTAAACATATAAGTTTTAATAACTCATTTCTAATCACTGATTTATTTTATCTCTGCCATGATGATGGTAAATAATATTTTACTATTTTTCAAGACACTTCTATACAGCTTAAAGTGACATTTAAAGACTTAACTAGGTTAATTAGGTTGACTAGGCAGGTTAGGGTATTTAGGCAAGTCATTGTATAACAATGGTTCTTTCCATAGACTATCGAAAAAACATATAGCTTAAAGGGGCTAATAATTTTGACCTAAAAATGGGTTTTTAAAAAATTTAAAACAGCTTTTATTCTAGCTGAAATAAAACAAATGACTTTCTCCAGAAGAAAAAAAAATATTATCAGACATACTGTGAAAATGTTCTTGCTCTGTTAAACATCATTTGGGAAATATTTAAAAAGAAAATAAAAATTCAAAGGGGGACTAATAATTCTGACTTCAACTGTATACACACACACACACACACACACACACACACACACACACACACACACACACACACACACACACACACACACACACACACACACACACACACACACTGTTAGGGAAAGTTGCTTTTGAAAGTAATGCATTACAATATTGAGTTACTCTCCAAAAAGTAACTAGTTGTGTCACTTAGTTACTTTTTATGTTAAGTTATGCGTTACGTTATTTCTGAGTTACTTTTGCGTTTTACTTTTACGCTTTGCGTAGTTTTTTACCTGGCTGAGGCTTGATCTCTTTAAAAACTTGTTTTTTTTTTCTTTTCTTTCTTTTTATAATAGAACAGTTCTGCAATTAACAACACACCGTATAAGTGTAAGCACACCAACAAAAAATATGTTTTAGGATAATGTTATCTGAGAACTAAACATGCCCAGAGCCAAACATGCTACTTGTGTACTATTTGTCTTAAGTAATATCACCGTCCATTGAGACAATCCCCTTTTCCTTCTCTTCGAAGTGTTGAAAATAATGAAAATTTTCTCTCCTTGAAAAAATAACTCGCGTTTCATTTTCAAAAAAAAGTATCTCAAATATTACTTTAAATAATGCTTTACTTTACTCATTACTTAGAAAAGTAAAATTATTATGTAACTCACGTTATTTGTAACGCATTATCCCAACGCTGTGTGTGTGTGTGTATATATATGTGTATGAATATGAATATATATATATATATATATATATGTGTATGAATATGAATATATATATATATATATATATATATATATATATATATATATATATATATATATATATATATATATATATATATATATATATATATTCATGATAATCATGATAAAATGCATCATAAATGACATGATTCACACAAGTTAGCAAAAATTCTTATAAAATATTTGCTTGTAAAGAAAGACATTTGAATGTCTGTAATTCCTCATTATCTGAAATGATTGATTGGACTCGAAGTAGAGTTTCACAGACTATAAAATAGGGAAATCTTAACATCTGGCATGATAAATCACACAATTTAGCTAAAATGCACAGCTAGGCCAAGTGGCCTCATCACTGATTGTGGACATCTGCTTTTTAGGGAATTAAAAAAACATTAATACAACCCCAAACTGCCTGTAAACAGCTCAGTGGTTGACTTTGTGTTCTGCCTCTGCGTGTCCAGTCAGTCCTGCTGTGGTTGTTGTGAATTTGTGATTGCGGTTCGTGTTTTGGCTCTTGTTTACATCAGCTTGACTGAATTAAGACGCTAGCTAGCTACCCAGCCTGATTTGCAGCCTTGGGTTTGCCGGGTATCAAAACAGCTTCTAGTATCCAGCTAAAGTTTCTGTAATTTTCCACCAGTCCTCGCCTGCACTCCACTTCTCTCATTTGATCACAAGATCACTTTTGTTCTTTAAGCATTTTGTGTCACAACAGCAGTCTTGCACAGCCCATCGCCTGAGGTGATCAGAATCAGCTGTCAATCACTTTAAGTGCATCTGCTTGGCATGCAAACATGCTGTGTGAATGTTTTTTGCATAATTTCAGGACAGAATCCATTCACGTCAGTTTACTTACCTGCTTATGGCATTTGCTAACATAGCCACATTATTTTAATGCAGACAGTACATTTCTTAAATGTCACTAATTTTGCAAAAAGATTGGTAATGATAGCTGCAAAGGCTGTCTTTTATGTAGCAAAATATGTGAAAGTATCATTTGACTTAAAGTTTTTTACGTTATATATAGCATGTTAGCAATGAAATTAGCATAAGTAAGACAAAGGAGCTGTTGTCACATTCAAACTTACCTGATTTTTGTTACATGAGTCACTTTAAAAGCGAAAAGACTGCAAATGGTGTGAAACTATGTGTATTTTCAACGCAATCTCATGCCAATTCGTAACTTTTTGATTTTGTGGCTAATTCGTATGAATTTGTACAATCTAATTAGTACAATTTAGTTGGATTTGCTCATCACCCAATGACGGTTGGGGTTAGGGGTGGGGTTTGGTGCCACGCCTCTTTTTTAAAATCGTACATTTTTGTACTACGGAACTTGTACGAATTTGAAGGAATTGGCCACTAAACTGAAACAACGTAAAATACTTACGTATTTTCGTGAGAGCAGGATCTTTTTAGGCTATATAGCAAAGGTTACTACATATGTTAGCCTTAGCAAGACAGGAGAGTCAGTGTTCAAGATTAACTTACTAGATTGAGTTACATGGTCCCTTTAAAACTGTAAAAACAAATCATTACATTTTGTGTGATTCAAACATGAATGAATTCCATTCTAGCATTGAAATTAGCCTTAGCAAGACAAGAGATGCCTTACAGTACTTACTATTTAACTAATAAATGACCCTTTAAAACTGAAAATAGCCCGGAAGGTGTAGATGATTTAGGCTACATAACATACATCCCATCATACCAAGATTTTTGCTATCATACAAAAGACATTTTTGTTATTTGAAGATTACATTAAAACTGTGAAAGATACAGCAAAAGACTACATACCATGCTAGCATTGAAATTATTTTGAAAAATGAGATGGTTGCTTATAGCACATTCATTCATTCATTCATTCATTTTCTTGTTGGCTTAGTCCCTTTATTAATCCGGGGTTGCCACAGTGGAATGAACCGCCAACTTATCCAGCAAGATTTTACGCAGCAGATGCCCTTTCAGCTGCAACTTATCTCTGGGAAAGCTTATAGTACATAGGCTACTAATTAATTAAAAGGCACTTATGATAAAAATCTTTTGTAAGCTGTTTGGACAAAACTGTGTGTACTGTGTAGGTATAGTGTGTCCGCTGTCATATTGCGTGATTTAAAAAAAAAAAAAATTCCTGATGTTAAAATAATATATAACATATCCATAGTGACACGTAAAATCATATCAACAAGACAGGAAGTGCACGAAGCAACTGTGATGAAAAGAGCTGTTTAGCTCGCTGTGATGGTCAATCATCATCAAATGTAATCAAGAATGAATATTACAAGTTTACGTTTTAAAAACAGTGCATGCTTGTAATGAATTCCAGCAATTTTACCGTCATTACCTAATTGTACGTGTGAGTACAAATCTAAAAGAAGACACTTCAATCACTGCTGTGTGCATGTGTGTGAACATTGTAGCAACTTTGTGTGTGACTCATCGCAGAAAGACTTAAATTAACTCCATAACAAATGCATCAAATAATCATTGGGAAAGTTCTCACTGTGGTATTTCCCACAAACGTTACATGAGATCTGCTTCCTTCCTGTCTGTCACTGTGCTGTTTTTCTGAAATAGCTGATATTGAGGCACACTCGTAACAGGCACATAGGAACAGTGGGTGGGGAGATCTAGCATTAAAGGCACAGTCCACAATAACAGCTACAATGTTTAGAGCAGAACATTCCTATATCCTGATGGATATTTTGAGATGAAACTTTACAGACACAAAAGACATCTTAAATCTTGAAGGGGGAAAAAATAGGTGTCCTTTAACAGATTTCCCTTTAAAACTGTGTCAATAGCCCAGACGATATCAAGATATAACTTAACTGTGTGTGTTTTAGGCTACATTAAATGTTAGCATTAAAATTAGCCTTAGCAAGATAGGAGAGTCTACATTAAATACAAACAAAATATCTTTTTGCATAAAGGTTATTTTAAAACTGAAGAAAAAAAAAACTGTAAAAGCATGAAAATATCCCTAAATTGTGTGTGATTTAAACTTTCCAAACAAGCTAGCATTGAAATTAATCTTAGCAACACTAGATGTTCGCTTGCCTGGGTTGTGCTTACAGTACCTATTAAGTAACTAATGAATGTCTCTTTAAAACTGTGTAAATAGCCCAAAGGGTATGAAATATAATTTAACTGTGTGTTTAAGGCTACATTACATGCTGGCATTAACATAAGCGATAGCAAGATAGTAGATTATTGAATACCAACTAAATAGCTTTTTGTTGCTTAAAGGCCACCTAAAAACTGTAAAAAAATAAATAAATAAATTGTAATGTTTACACTACAAACACATTAAAGCCGTTATCAAATGAGGACCAATAAAACCAGTACATTTAAATGATTTCTAATGTGTTTTAGTTATAACATAACACTTATAGAACCATAGAAAAAAAAAAACTGTAGAGTTTACATTAAAACCAATATAATTTCCATTAAAACCATTACAAAACCGTGAAAAACTTGGTTGATGATGGTTTCTATAGTTTTATTTATTTATTATAAACAAATTTTACATTCTTTTTACATTTCTGCATATTTTTAGAGTAAATATTAGACTTCACTTGCAGAAAGACTTGCATGTTTGAGTGGAAAAAGAGGATCTCCACACAGCGACGGCATCTGAAACATGTGAATGCTTGTCTGTTTGGCTGAACAGCTCAGTACTTTTCCACTGTCTAGAGGAAGTTGAAAAGAGGAAGTCAAGCGCTTGTCATTAAACGTGTTTACATGACAAACCTGTTGTCGTTTCGTTAATTTCTATCCGATGTTGCCTTTCACACGTTCACTCTGTGACAAAATCTCTTAGTTTTAGTGGCGGCGCAATCCCTCACGTTTACAGCCAAAGAAAAGACAAGGAAAGAAAAACAAGGACAAAGAAAACATTTCCTCTTCCAAAAAAAAAAAACAAAAAAAAAACACAAATCACTTCCTTTGCAATTGCTTTGTAGAAAGATGAAAGTGTAATGTGATAGCAAAAAGTGAAAAACACACACGCCCACTGTTTCCTTGCTGCAACAGAACTCGATAAATTGGTAGAAAATGTACTAGAGCTGCAGGTTGTGTGTGTCTGTCACAGGATGTGTCAGCATTCACTTCATTTAACCACATTATGGCGAATGATGGTTTCTTCATATTTACCATAATAAACAAAGTTGGTCTTCTTTGTAATGGTAAGCAGTGTGAAAACGACCCACAACACAACTGAGCTGCCTTTTGGTCTAAAATATGTACGTTAAGTTAGTAAAAAATAAATAAATAAAAAACATTATTATGCAGTTTGTTCAATACAATTTGCAAAAGAAGACTGTTCACTGACAAATAGTCAAGACAACCAATATTTTCGTGTTGTTTTAATTTATTTATTAAGTTAATCACGTTTTAACAATTTTTTTTTAAGTTATGCAAAGTTTAACCTCCTAGGGCTTAGTTGCCACATAAATGGATGGCACATTTTAGTTCTTAAGTAGCTATTTAAAATACTTTGAATGTTTTATATTTTGTTACAGACATACAGTGTCATCCTGCAACTGTTTTGCAGCATATGGAATGTCCCAAACATTATTTTATCTGTCCAAAATGGGAAAATAATGTTGTTTTTACTCTCTGATAGTCAAAACATGGTAAAAAAAGAAATTCTATGTTAAATATGCATAACAAAACAGTCAGGAAAAAGTGTTTTATGTAAATTCAGACCACAAGTTCACATATATGGACATAATTTTTATGTAAAAGTGCATCATTTTAAAAAGATGATACTTGGGTTATATTCTAATAAGGTTGCAATAAGCTAAATAGCAAAGAGAAATAGGCAGGGGGCGCCCAACCTACGGTCTGTGTGGGTCCTAATGCCCCAGTATAGTGATGGGGATGCTATACTGCTCAGTGAGTGCCGTCTTTCGGATGAGACGTTAATCCGAGGTCTCGACTCTCTGTGGTTGTTAAATATCCCAGGATGTCCTTTGAAAAGAGTAGGGGTTTAACCCCGGCATCCTGGCCAAATCTGCCCACTGGCCTCTGCCCATCATGGCCTCCTAACCATCCCCATATTCAATTGGCTTTATCACTGTCTCCTCTCCACCAATCAGCTGGTGTGTGGTGAGCGGTCTGGCGCAAAATGGCTGCTGTCGCGTCATCCAGGTGGATGCTGCACACCGGTGGTGGATGAGGAGATCCCCCCCATTGTGTAAAGCGCTTTGAGTGCCCAGAAAAGCACTATATAAATGTAAGGAATTATTATTATTATTATTATTATTATTATTATTATTATTATTATTATTATTAAATAAAAAATGCATGTAAAACACCTTGGGCCTTAAGAGATTAACCTAATTTTGGTCAGTTTGATTGACGTAAGTTGGGATGACTAGAAATTTTATTTGATTCAGCTAAAAACATGTAATTTACAGTGTATAATTAATAATTTAAGTTATTTTATCAAACTATCAGTGGTGGTGACTGATTACACAAAAAATACATTTACAAACTCGGTCAAATTCATTAATTCATTCATTTACCTTCGGCTTAGTCCCCCATTTATCAGGTCACATTTATAGAGGTCACAACAGCGGAACAAATTGCCAACATTTCCAGCATGTTTTACACAGCGGATTCCCTTCCACCTGCAACCCAGTACTAGGAAACAACCATACACACTCATATATTATACAGCCAATTTAGTTTCTTCAATTTGCTTATAGCGCATGTCTTTGGACTGTGGGGCAAACCTATGGGATTACGTTGAGAACATGCAAACTCCACACAAAAATGCCAACTGACCCAGCCGGGACTCAAACCAGTGACCTTGTTGCTGTGAGGCGAAAGTGCTAACCACTAAGCCACTGTGTTGCTGTAAAAATTCAGTTTCAACTAATTATTAGACATTAATAAGTCTCAACGGATTTATGCGTTTGCTCAATTTCTTAGGATTCTTAGGATTCTTAGGATTTTTTTTTTTATTTGTACATTATTCATTAGCAATACTGAATCGTGAGTTGAGTGTATATTTTTATTTTATTTTAATTTTTTAAAGGAATGTTAATACATAAATTAACTTTACATAAATGGTCTATTATTAATTTACTGTTTAAACATGTCACATTTAGACACAACAATCACAACAACTGTCACAACAATCAATATATCAACTTATTAAAACTATACATGACCTCAATCATTTTTGGTCAGGCAATATATATCACCCATAAATAAATAAAAATATTTTACCAACATTTTAGCTGACTATGCAACATCTATTTCTCTATTGTCAGTGTCAGCATAGTTAAAAAAACACTATGCTATTTATTAAAAATTACTATGGTATATTTCAATGTGGGTGTCTGACAACTGAAAACAAATCTGGTAGCAGATATCGCAGCCTCTGGTACTTTTGACCTTGCACTTTTTAGTTAACATTTATTATTATTTATTTAGGATATGCGTTTTCACATTCTGACTAATTATTAAATTGTTAAAATGACTGTAGTTAAATAAAACATTCTTAAGAATAAAATGTGTTTTTATGGAAGAGTGTACATGCATTGTGATGGTATTATATTATCATTCTGGGATTATGTAATGAGTGGCATAAAATGCTCTTAAAATTACAATAATATCATTTAACGTAATATATTTTGGTGCAATATATCATACAACAAAAATTAGATAATGTGACAGGCCTTGTTGTCATTGCTTTGTAGTTTTTCTATGTGAAGATTATAATTATAATGCAGTATATATGTATTGTTTTTATATTGGAGTTTTAATTATAGTGTTGTTTTGTATGTCAAGCCTCCCATAGGCTGGTGTGGAAAATTAGCAAGACTACTCAGTAACACTTAAACAAATATGGTTTGTCCAATGTAAATGTGACGTTCCAACACGATCTTACGGCAATTCGTAATGTTTGGACTTATCGGTTATTTCGCTATTTTTGTTCAATTTAGCATGATTTGTTTATCCCCCAATGGTGGTTGGGTTTTGGGGTAGGCTTTGGTGCCATTTCTCCTTTAAACAAAAAAAAAATAAATAAATAAATTTGTATGACTGAACTAACGAATTAGCCACTAAACTGACAAAAAGTTTCCTCGTGATATCAGGCTAGATGTTAATGAAATAAAATAAATATGTAAATAAATGAAATCTTCATAAACAAAAATACTAGTTAAATGTTGCTATTATTGTTACTAACTTTGATTTTGGTGTTTAACAGTAAATTATGAATGCTGATAAATTGCAAAAGTATGATATTTGATCAATCAATCTAAAAATCAACCGATGAATCAAATAAATGATAATGATGCTATGCAGAATTTCGCATTAAATGTTATGTGAACAGTTAAAATTGAAAAGTCATTTAACAGTTTACATAATCATATGTATAATTTCTAATAACTCTGTAACTAATTGTATAATTACAACAATGCACTAAAAACGTCCTCAGGAAAAAAAAAAAAAAGGATTTTGTAAAGGTTTTCTTTTCCCAAAATTGTCATTTTCAGTTCCCCAAATGCCATTGTCATATTAATGAATGGCCAAAGCACTTTCATTTTAAAATGGTGTCATATTACTGATAATAAAAATAATTACAACTTATAACATTCAGTTCAATGCAACAATTATCAACAATTCGCATGATTTCTTAATAGGTGTATCAAATCAAGTAACTTTGTTCACATTTAAAAAAAAACAACAAACAATAAACTGTCCATTTGCAATTCACAAAGGCAGAAAATGTACAGTTTAATCTCAGTGGCATGAACAATTTTTCAACAGAAAAACAGGACTTCCAAGTTATTATATGGTCATTTGACAAAGAGATTAATGTTTTATTGAGTAATTTATGGATGTTATTGGCCAAGATAGACACAAGAGAGGAAGTCAACATGAACTAACATGACTCTTAAAATAAGGAAGTTGGAGGAGAACTGCAGATGCAGTGTCCTCTTTAAAGCACACATGGGTCAGTTTGTTCTGTTTTTCACCTTTAATTCGACTGTGAACACTTACGGACTGTTTGTAGCCAATCCTTGACCCGAGTGCAGCCAGCATTGACACAAATCCTGTATTTACCACAGAAATGCATGACTTGAGTGTGTTCATATCGCAAGCTTATGACACCTGCACTATGTTGCATCAATAATCTTGAATGACTAAACAGAATGGTGAAACTTTGTCTGTTTTTAATGATTCACCAACCACAGTAAGAGAATTAAACAGAAAAAAAAGTTCAATTGTGTGCATTAAGGCTACATGTTAGCTGTAAAATTAGCATTAGCAACACATAAAAACTTTCAGTTCTGTGTAACCTGAAACTCTCAAGTGCTACAATAAAGTGTGGAAATGTCATTCAATTATGTGTATTCAGGCTAACAAGCTAACTATGAAATTAGGCTTTGCAAGACAAGGGAGTTTTCAGTAAATACAGCATATATTTGGCTTTTTGCAGATTGCAGAAGTGTGACAGTATAATACATCCGTGTATATTTACATACAGGCTATTTAAAATGTAAGAGAATTACGTTTTAAATGTCACTTTAAACTGGTCAAAATACTGCAAATGTGTGAAATATAGGCTACACATAATATAATAGCTATGAAATTAGCCTTAAAACTATCATACACCCTCTTTTAAGACTTTGTTCACTAATGTCAATGTAAAAGTCAAAATACTGTTCGATTGTAAAAATACATTTTGTGTTTGAATGAAACTATGATATTAGCCTTGGCTAACTGATATTTTTACCCTTTTTTGCATAAAGGTCTATAACAGTATGAAAACGCTGCAAAAACAACGTGCTAGCTATGAAATTATTTTAGATAGCAGAGCAGTAGTTCCTTGGGTACCTAATAACAAGTATAAATGTATTTTACAAGCATGTTGCAGAAATAAATGCCAAAATTTTGCAAAATAAATTAATAAAGACATGCTAGCTTTGTAATTAGCAAGATCAGGAAGCTGACCATTAAGCAAAATAAAAGCATTTTGTTACATTAAAATTACTTTTAAAAAGTATGTGGGAAATATTATGCATGTTAGGGAACATGCTAGCTA
>NC_141042.1:34327500-34340000 GCF_052040795.2 Danio rerio
GCTACAGCCTCTAAGCTACTTTGTTGTTGCAAGTTGATAAATGCTACATTTGCAAAGCATGCTGAGTTTATACTATAAACTGGCTACTGTTATTTCAAAATATTACGATGAAGAAGTAAACTGTGCAATTTGCAATGTCAACTCCGTTTAGCGTTGTGGCTGCATCACAACCTCAGGTGTATATTGTTTTTCTAATACTAATCATTTTAATACCGTTTCGATTTAACAAGTTGCTTATTTTTAGCATGAATTAGCCATGTTTGTAGCATGATTTAACACATTGTGTCTATGTGAATTAGCACATTGCTAAAATGACAAAATGTTTGCTAACATGTTTCTAGAAATATTTATCAAATTGTAGCTTATGTGTTGTTTATAACATAAATTACCATGATATGTATGGTGATAGCATGCAATACTAAATTTATGTATACCCTGCTGAAAAATCCATCTTAAACCAGCCTAGGCTGGTTGGCTGGTTTTAGCTGGTTGACCAGGCTGGTTTTAGAGGGGTTTTGGCCACTTCCAGGCTGGTTTCCAGCCATTTCCAGGCTGGGAGATGACCAGCTAAAACCAGCTTGACCAGCTTAGCCAAGCTGGGAGTCCAGCCGAAACCAGCTATATCCAGCTTAAACCAGGCTGGTCGAGCTGGTTTTAGCTGGATTTGGCTGGTCATTTTCCAGCCTGACCAGCTAAGACCAGGCTGGTAATGGGTGGAAACCAGCCTGGAAATGGCCAAAACCCCTCTAAAACCAGGCTGATCAATCAGCTAAAACCCACCGACCAGCCTAGGCTGGTTTAAGCTGGATTTTTCAGCAGGGTAGTCTGGTTTAGAAAGTTGCCAGCATGATTTAGCATGTTGCTAATAAGAATTAGCCATTTGCTATCATGTTTCTCCAGCTAAATTAAGGTGCAAGCAAAATATTATAAAAATACTGAAATATTATCAGGCAGCAAAGTGGCACAGTGGGTAGCTCGATCACCTCGAAGCAAGAAGGTCTCTGGTTCAAGTCCTGGCTGGGTTAGTTGGCATTTCTGTGTGGAGTTTGCAAGTCCTGCCCATGTCCACGTGGGTTTCCTCCAGGTGCTCCGGTTTCCCCCACAGTCCAAAAACATTATAGGGTAAGTTAAATTGGCCGTGTATGTGTGTGAATGCAAGAGTGTATGGGTGTTTCCCGGTGTTGGGTTGTGGCTGGAAGGGTATCCGCTGCGTAAAGCATATGCTGGATAAGTTGGCAGTTCATTCTGCTGTGGCGATCCCTGTTTATTAAAGGGACTAAGCCGAAAAGGAAATATTATCACATGCCCATGTCAATTAATATCATAAAAAAATCTAGAATGCATTTTTTACTCATGTACTAAGTAATAATTTATATAGTGCATTACAGTGTAATTTGCGGCTAATTCAGTTGAATTCATACAATCTTATTCAAATGCAAATAAACAAAACCGCAGTGATGGATTATTGTACATATGATTATACTTAATCCCTAGATTTGATGCATTCATGTCAAGCTCTTGGTAATTAATGACTATTTCCCAAGCCTTGACAAATAATGTTTTGCCTGTCAAATCACGTGTCAGCTTGATAATACGTTTGACATTGCATGGGAAAGCACCTGGAAAAGTTCAGAGTTCACAGACTGAGTTGTCGTCTGAGAGAGTGCTATGTTTGGCTGGTAAATCCAATTAAGCATTTCCTTTCCTCCACTACCGCACATAGACAATCATCTTATTATGTCTCTCCAGTGATCTCATTGACAGCAAAACTCTTAAACATACAATCATAAGTGATCATTTATAATTAATATATTTTTTGAGAGGAAACCACAGCTTTTCTACCCTTGTTCTTACCCTAGTGACTAATGTAGTTAATATAAGTATGAGGTGTTACAGTAAAAGTTGCAAGTTCTGTCCTGGAAGGGAACTAGCTAACACGTCATTGACCATCATCACAATTGTGCAACCCAGGAATGTAATTATTATTTTATATTATCATGGTGTACTAAATCACATTCCAGGGTCTCAGTTAAATATCTTCTCATCAAGAACAGTTTAGCAATTACAACACAGGATAATGAATAACAGTGCACAGTTACAAATAATAATGGATAACTAGTACAACTCCGTATCATATTACCTATATTACATTGTAAACAAAAATCCTTAATTAAACACAATCTTTACTCTAAGTAACATTACAAGAATTTTAGTTTAAAGAGAACATTCTTGCATGAAATTAACTACTTCAAGTCCTCTTCAAAGCATTAGATTGATGATTTAGCTTGATAAGATCTCCTTAAACCTTAGCAAAGTGAGATTAGCATGCTATACATTTGTTTGGTGAATTTACATGTTTACAGGTTAAGTGATTTGGAATTTAGCTGTCATAACGACGCTGACAACTGAGTTGCGGATCCAAATGCAGGATTTATTATATAGAGAATGGTCAAGCAGGCAATGATTACAGTCAGGAGTGATCGGGAACATGCAGGCAAATCCAGAAGAAAGGTCAATAAGCAGGCAAGTGGTCGATCCAGGCGGCTAACAACATAAACAAAACAAACAAACAAAACGAAGGCCAGCGACAGAAAGACAAGACTAGGAAAACGTGTCGCAATGTTAACTGCAGATTATTGTCGTAATGTTAAAACAGATTAAAGCTGCGGTCATACTGGACTTTTCTTCCCACAGACATCCATTCATACGGACATGAATGTGTCAGATCGTAAATGCAAGCTAGTGCGTCAAGTTTCTGGTGAACTCTGACCAGCGAAATCGCATTACTTGACTGCTTGAGACCAATCGAAGATCAAAACAAGATCCTCTCCATGGACAGAAATTAAAAACTGTAAGCAATCTCTTGCCTTTTCAAATGTTTAATCATCTTGTTTAATCCCGCCCCTTTTTGCAGTACCGTACGACAGAATTTAGCAAGCTCAAACTCAAGTGTGACTGCAACTCAACAAGACTGAAGTGTGTGTGTTCTGTTTATATCAGCTCATGAGCAGCTCCCAGCTGTGTGTGTGTGTGTGTGTGTAATCAACAGAATCTGGAACAGGTGCGTGTGAGCGGTGCACGACTGAATATGTAGTCTATAATGTGGCAGATTTGTAGTTCTTAAGTGAACTGCATGTTAACCAGCGATTTGCAACTGCTAGATTGCTGGTTATCATAACATTAGCCAACTGGAATGTTAACAAGTGCGTTTGACTTGAACCATGGCTGCAGCCAGTGATCAACGAGATTAGCCATGCGGGGGCGGAACTGAAAATGGAGCAGTCAAGCCGGATACTTTTTTAATTTAAAACAACAAGAGATTTACAGTAGAAATAAAACACAATACAGTCCCTACAAACTAGTTCATTTTTAAACAATAATGGAATTATGAATTAAAGATATAACAAAGGCATGAGAGAAATAAGAGTAAACAAGAGGCAATATAAATATAAAAATGAATAGGCCATTTAAATAAAAAGCAATAAGCAGAAATTTAAGGAGTTTAAACATCACTCTTTAGGTTCATAATTGTTGTTTGAATATGCTAAAAAGGGGGTTTCATTTATTTACATTTAAGATATAAAACTTTCCAAAATATATTAGTGTAAAACACAAAACAAAATATTTTGATTGTCTTAAACAATGGTTAAGAACAAAAAGACATTCCTAAAATAAGTGAGCTACACTTTAAGTAGAAGTTTCCTAGAAAGAGCAGGTACATTAAAATTTGTGCATAAACGGCTGGACAGGAAATAATATATATATATATATATATATATATATATATAGAGAGAGAGAGAGAGAGAGAGAGAGAGAGAGAGAGAGAGAGAGAGAGAGAGAGAGAGAGAATGTAAGAATACTTAATTGTTTGTTTTGAAATTTGGAAATTGGAATTTGTCCAATAATTTACCCGTAACATAAATGGTTGTGGTTGACTCAGCCAATATCCGTGTCGTCACCGCAGCTCCAGCAGTCACTCTTCAGACGCTGCACTGGCTGAATCAGTCATCTGATCTTGGAGCACTGTCGCGGTACTTTGATGCCACATGTGACAATCACGACAATGGCGCCAAAATTTCTAACCAGCATCCATGCATTCGAACACACCTATTGTTTTAGCTCATTTAGGGTTTTTGAGGATGTCCTAAACATCAGTAGAAAATCTAACTTGTTGGCACGAGCAGTCATCTTACTGGTTTGAATCATGTCACCAAAAAAAGTATGTATCTGCTTAGCCATTTGGAAATGCTTTTTGTTTGGATTTAGTATTTAGCTACTAGGGTCAGTTAAATAATGTGGTAACTTGGTAAGGCTAAGGAAGGAGACCTGATTTACATTAACATAAAAAGGACATTAGAAAGAACATTAGCTGCATCCCAAATCACATACTTATGCACTATTCTACGCCATTTTGTAGTAAAAATAGTGTAAGTAGTGCACTCACACTGAAAACTCTGAAAATAATAAGTGCACTTTAATTACCCGGATGATGCACTCATTCAGCTGGTAAAATGAAGTGTGGAATGATGGACACTTCATGCACTCAACGACTGTAGGTTTGCTTGCGTAGAGGAAGGGGCGGAGCTATCGGACGCACATGTTGGATAACTTTATTTATTTTGGATAGTAAAAGCAAAATTCTCCTACGAGAGTGATTATAGCGCCTCCCGATGGTGAATGCGGCAATACTCACGGCAGGTATTATTTCACGGTCGTTTATTTCACTTATTTGGCAACCGTCAAGTGTCATTAGGGAAACGGTTTGAATTTCCGCTTAGTAAAAAACCATTAGTGTGCCATTTGGGACGACACTACATACATGTACTATCCTGTTGAGTGTGTAAGTGCATAAGTACATAGTGCATGAGTGCATAGTGTATAGTGTGTCATTTGGGACGCAGCTATAGACTGTAGCATTAGCAACCGCAGGATGTTATTAAACAGCTCACATCATCTTTACATAGTTTTTATTTTGATAATGTATAAGTTCATGCGTAGACAGCACAGTGACTCAGTTGTGGCACTGTCACCACACAGCAAGTAGGTCTCTGGTTTGAGTCCCGACTGGGTCAGCTGGTATTTCTGTGTGGAGTTTGCATGTTCTTCATGTGTTTGCGTGGGTTTCCTCTGGGTACTCAGGTTTCCCCTACAGTCCACAGACATGCAGTGCAGGCGAAATTGGTAAACAAAAGAATGTCCATATGAGTGTGTGAATGTGAGAGTGTATAAGTGTTTCCTAGTGCTGGGTTGCAGCTGGAAGGCCATCTGCTGCGTGAAACATATGCCAGAATACTTGGTGGTTCACTCTGCTGTGGCGACCCCTGATGAATAAGTGACTAAGCTGAAGGAAAATTAATTAATTAATATGTTCATCTGTGAATATAAGCAATATTTCAATGTAAACAACACTTATGTGTTCTCTCATAATTTTATATAGTGCTTAAAACATAAATGCTAAGAAACTCAGTGGTTGCTGAAGAGATCATAGCACATTTGTTTTGTTGTTGTTTTGTTTGTTTGTTTGTTTTTTTGTTTTCCAAAATGTGTTCTTGGTGGTTGCTAGGTGGCTACTGACAGCACCCAAGTAAAAACAAAAGCCTACAACAAAGTCTGTATAATTCCTTTTGTTTCTATACATGCCTCGAGTCAATATTCCAGTATGCCTAAAGGGGTTTTGTGAATCATCAATCAGCAGAAGTAAGTGTGGCGTAGGTGTTGACTGAGGGATTCTGTTAGGGCATGTACCTATCACTGCCTATTGCGTAATGATGCACAGAAGGCACCAATACTGTATATCATGGTTACCATAGTGGCCCAACTCCCTGTGGCCCACTCCAATTGGCAGTCCATGGAGCCAGGTTAACCACGGAAATAACAAGTATACGAATCATTGTGTGCTGCTTGCGTTTTGAGGAAACCATATCTTGTTTGTTTCCCAAAATATAATCACAAAATGAAACCAGATTTGTATGAATGCCTTTGGCAGGTTTTGGTAAAGTACATTTGAGCCTTGAACCCAGAGAGCTGACAATACTGAAAGGCACTAAATCACAGAGTCTATAAAGTCAGTACTAGAATGGGATTACAAAAGACAACGTTTGCATGAACAATTGAATTGTAACCAATATGGAAATACTCTGCCGCAGTTTACAATTTCACCTGAGATGGATTTGTACCACAGAGACTGATAGTTTGCTTTAACAATTGAAGAATTTGGCCTGTTTTGTGATCTCATGCTGTGTAACATTTCTTTAGCAACACTGGTTTTTATTGATTATATTTATATATGATTGTTCAGTTACAAGTTATGTATGTTGCATAGACATATTCCTAGTTTGCTCTGGAAGGCCATGATTTGGATGTTTAAAGCATTAGGGGATGTTATTTGATAAACTTTCATGTGTAATTCAGGATGTTCCCAGCACATTTAGGACCATGGTACCATGGTATATTTGGAAATTTGACATTCCTAAAATGTTTTAAGAATGTGTCAAAAACAAGTCAATGAACTTGCCTAGTAATGTTCCCAGAAGGTTCTGAGAAGGTCATGATATGGAGTTGTTTAATGCATTGTTGGACAGTATTTAGCGGATATTCATGGAACATTCAAGACGTTCTTTGCGACCATATTTTATTTAGAAATTTGATGTTTTGATTTGATGTTCTCAGTCTGTTCTAAGAAGGACATGATGTGGAGTTGTTTAAAGGGTTGGGGGACGTAATTTGACGGAACTTAATGGAACATTTAGGATTTGTTGGCACGTTTAGGGGACCAAATTTTATAAGAAAATTTTACATTTGCAGAGTGTCCTCAGAACGTCCCAGCTAAAGTTATGTGTGTTGCATAGATGTGTCCCTAGTATATTCTGAGAAGGTCATGATTTGGAAATATTGAAAGTGTTGGGGACAATATTGGTGGACCTTCATGTATAATTCAGGATGGGACCAAAGTATATATGGAAATTTGACATTACTAAAATGTTTGCAGAATTGATCAAAAACAAGTTGCTTAGTAATGTGCCAGAAGGTTCAGAGAAGGTCATGATGTGGAGATGTTAGAAGGGAATGGGATTCAAGACACGTCTGGCTTTATTTAGTGTAAATGATACCTCTTGGTGAAATATGTAGAAAATCAAAATATTTACTAGGGATTTCCAGATCCAATTATTTGAATTGAAATTACCTCCGGATTAGGACTCGAATATATATTTATATTGCAACGCCTCTTCTCCTTGATTTGGTATCTCTCTGGGGGGGTTCTACAGAATTTATTTGACTGAAAGAACACTCTCCTGAAACTAATTATAGCACGTGTAAACTCTCTGTATTTTACCCACGTGTATGGTTTTTCCATCAAATAAACTAAGAGCACTTGAGAGCGATGAAATACGGATGATGGAGGCCACTGTGCTCATTGATTGCTTGTTCTCTGTAACCTTCCCCAGCCTTGTGCCTTGAGACAATCCCATCTCAGAGGTCTACAGACAATTCCTTTGTCTTCATGCTTAGTTTGTGCTTTGACATGCTCTGTCAACCCTGGGACCTTGTATAGTGATCAGTGGAAAACAGAATGTACCTAAGCTCAATTTAGAGCCTCACAGCAAAGGCTGTAAATACTTATGTACATGTGATTTTTCAGGTTTTTATTTTTAATAAATTTGCAATTTCAAATTTCAAAAACTCTTTTTTTCACATTGTCATTATGGGGTATTGTGTGTAGATTTTTAAGGGAAATTTTTTTTTTTTAACCCATTTTGGAATCGGGCTGTAACATAAAACAAATGTGAAAAAAGTGAAATGCTATGAATACTTTCCGGATGCACTGTATTTACTGTTGCACTAAAGTCTAAGGGCTCTATTTTGACGGTGCATGCACAAAGTGCAAAGCTCAGGGCGCAAACACATTCAGGGCCTGTCAGAATCCACTTTTGCTAATATAAGGACAGAAAAATCTGCAAATCTAAGCTTGTTTTTAATAAAACAAATATAAATAGCTTGTAATAAATAATACAGCTGATAATAATAACATTATAAAAAAGCAAATTGTTATGAATTAACTGAAAAGGCCTCCTGAGATGAAGAAGGCATAAACAGTAGTTTTTATATTTACTTATGCTAGAAAAAAATATGTTTTATAATATTATAATCCTTCATATTTATATCATATATATATATATATATATATATATATATATATATATATATATATATATATATATATATATATATATATATATATATATATATTCTTTTTATATCCTATATATATCCTTAATATTTTAATTCTTTTTCATAGGTAAAGATATTTGCATATTGTTCTACATCTTGTGTGTATTAAGCAGTGTGTAAGCGAGGCGCACAACTAACGCACTCTGCGCTGGACAATCGACCAGCTTTGTTCTTTTCTATTGAAAAATTTCTCAAAATAGCAACGCACCAGCAATACACCTCAACACACCTCCCTTTTTAGACCAGAACACACATTGGAGCGCAAATGCATTTGCTATTTAGACAGCGTGGTGCAAAACGTCAAAATGCCGAGCTGAAACTAGCAAACAACAACTGTGTCGCGCCTTGCGCGGGGTGTATGATAGGGCCCTAAAACTGAAGAATTTATGTTATTTATTAGTTGATTGTTCAAGCTATACCTCACAGAACTGTTCTGTTTGTTAGCAGAGTTGTTGAATGTTAAAATATGGTGAATTAAATAAAAAAAGGAACATCCTGGATCTGGTTCTTCGCTCTTCTTTATCCTTTTTTTTTTTTATGTAAATCGGATTGGGTTTCAGTCTCGGTAAATATTCTAAATCAAATGGCACGGACTCAAAATTTAAATTGTGGATTTAAATCCAAATTAATTCTAGTTTATTTTGGACTATGGACATCACCATAAATTTCAATGACATGTTTTGGTGCTTTGCCTAATGATAATGGTAATTCATCTAATGATACAAAATGCTCAAATGATGCCACATTTGGTTGTAATTTTCAGAAAAATAACACTTAAATGAGATATCATGTAGGTCCTCACTGTTTTTCTAGTGATAAGAAGTACCGATTGACGAAGTAGTAAACCTGCACACAGGTGAAGACATATAGTTGAAGTCAGAATTATTAGCCCCCTTGAATTATTAGACCGTTGGTTTATTTTTTTCCCCAATTTATGTTTAACAGAGCAGATTTTTTTCAACACTTTTTTAAACATAATAGTTTTAATAACTTATCTGTAATAACTGATTTATTTTATCTTTGCCATGATGACAGTAAATAATATTTTACTGGATATTTTTCAAGACACTTCTATACAGCTTAAAGTGACATTTAAAGGCTTAAGTAGGTTAATTAGTTTAACTAGGCAGGTTAGGATAATTAGGCAAGTTATTGTATAATGATGGTTTGTTCTGTAAATTATCAAGAAAAAAATAGCTTAAAGGAGCTAATAATTTTGTCCTTAAAATGGTGTTTAAAAAATTTTAAACTGCTTTTATTCTAGCCAAAATAAAACAAGTAAGACTTTCTCCAGAAGAAAAAAACATTACAGACATACTGTGAAAATTACCTTGCTCTGTAAAACATAGTTTGGAAAATATTTGAAAAAGAACAAAAAAATTCGAAGGGGGCTAATAATTCTGACTTCAACTGTATATGCACACGCTTAAACTTACAGAGTCTAAATGACTATGTCAGCATTTTGAAGTCACTGATGGAAAAATTTCAGCTCAGTTTTACTGTGGTCAGTCAGTGTTTAAGTGTTTAATATAAACAAATTCACATCTGACAGGATTAAACCCCAGTCAGAAAGGGTCCAAATTTCTCTTGTTAAGTTGGATGATAGTGTGAGGACAGATGTTGACAAAGGTCAGCAGTTTTTTTTTTTTCGTCTATTGGTTTATTTCTCAGCTTTTTCTCAATGTAAATTTCATTCAATGTCCTGAGGGATTTCATGTTATTATGTTACTCTTTGTGAAATGAAAAAAATAACTTAATTAAATAGTCTCTTTAGCTGAAAATTACAACTAAAAGCAGCATTTGTGGCATAGTAGGAACATTTTGTATCACTAGTTTGGTGTGTTTATACTGGGAATTGATCGATCGCCAGACGTGGAGCACCAGATTATGTCATCGAAAAAAAATGCCGGTGCATATAGTCCAAAATAAATTTGAATAAATGAGTTTTTTTAAAAACATAAATATACATATTTCCAGGATGTCCCTGCTGCTGTCAAGTATGCTGCCTTTAATGTTCCCAATTATGTTCTGTGAAGGCCGTAATGTTGTTCAAAAGGTTGGAGGATCCTATTTGGCAGAGCTTTGTGAAACATTCAGGGCATTCTCTGCACATTTAAGGGACCATATTTGGAAATTTGATGTTTACTATGAAGACATGCACTTCATTTCTATAGTTGGTCTGATTGTCACTTCACTAGTATTTTACCAATTAATTTAATACAAGCTACTGTCATTCATGTAAAGGTGGAAACTCTGACCATTTTCAGGACAACCTGTAATGATTTTTGCTAATGGAAGCAGCCCCTTTCAGTAAGATAATGCACCCTGCCACAGATACTAAACAGATGGTTTAGGGATGCTATAAAGAACAAAATGAAGAGTTCAGAGTTCAAATTCTCCCGATTTCTAATCAAATTTAGTAGCTTTGGGATGTGGTGGATCAACAAATTAAATCCAAAATGATCTCTCAGTCTACTAGACCTAAATAACCTGCTGCTAAAATCTCTATCTCAGATATATGACAGGCCCCCTTAGGGGTCTTGTAGAATCAATGTCTCATTGGGCTTCAGCAGCAAGCCGAGGATCAGCAACTTGTTTGGTTGGAGGTAAGAAAGTTGTATCTTGAGAGCACTTAAGCTAACTCTTCAAATACAAAACTCAACAATCATGTCCAGCATAACTTGAAAATCTCATGCTTGAGGTAAACATCTGACATTACGCAAGCCAAGTCCACAATGTAGTTATGCTTGAGTAGAGACTCAATTCCTGGACTCTACTGGCTTACAGAAATACTGACAACAACACTATTCATCAAGTTGTCTTTAAAGTGAGTGTGATGATGGATGGTTGTCAAGAAAATTCAAAACATGGCAACCAAAATGTATATCCAGTATGACGCGCTTGTGTAGGGCCTGATGTACGTGCAGCATGTGATCTAGTGGGTGCTGTAAGTAAAGAGGACTTGACAGGGGACGGGACAGCCTGCCGTCATTTAGGGTAACATAGCTGGCATGCTTTAAAGTGTGAGCAGCAGTAAGTAATGTTAAGATTGTCATTGCATGCCACTGTCATCCTCAAATGAGGGGAATCCTATCCATTGAACGTCACAGAACACCCACTCTGAAAATTGTTGGGGCGCACTGACGTAGTGTAGTAGACACTAAGTGGACAATATTAGATTTCAGATGTACATTAGTTTTAGGTCAACAGGCTTTAGTCAGATATAACAGATGGGTACATGTAAAGTATAGGCAGACATATGGATGCACAGTGTTAGATAGACAGACAGACAGAAAGACAGACATAGATGATAGACAGACAGACAGATAGACAGATAGATAGATAGATAGATAGATAGATAGATAGATAGATAGATAGATAGATAGATAGATAGATAGATAGATAGATAGATAGATAGATAGATAGATAGATAGATAGATAGATAGATTGATTGATTGATAGATTGACAGACAGACAGACAGACAGACAGAGATAGATAGATAGATAGATAGATAGATAGATAGATAGATAGATAGATAGATAGATGGATGGATGGATGGATGGATGGACGGACGGACGGACGGACGGACGGACGGACTGACTGACTGACTGACTGACTGACTGACTGACTGACTGACTGACAGACAGACAGACAGACAGACAGACAGACATAGATAGATAGACAGACAGACGGACTTACTGACTGACTGACTGACTGACTGACTGACTGACAGACAGACATAGATAGATAGATGGACGGACGGACGGACGGACGGACGGACTGACTGACTGACTGACGGACTGACTGACTGACTGACTGACTGACTGACATAGATAGACAGACAGATGGACTTACTGACTGACTGACTGACTGACTGACTGACAGACAGACAGACAGACATAGATGATAGATAGATAGATAGACAGACAGACAGACAGACAGACTGACTGACTGACTGACTGACTGAAAGATAGATAGATAGATAGATAGATAGATAGATAGATAGATAGATAGATAGATAGATAGATAGATAGATAGATAGATAGATAGATAGATAGATAGATAGATAGATAGATAGATAGATAGATGGATAGATGCTTGTCTATCCTTCTATGTCTCCTATATATCTGGACGGGCCCGCAGGTCACTCCTCAGTTAGGCTTCCCCACGTTGTCGCTCCACCGATTCCGCAACCCCCCTCTTCATCAGGGGGCCCCGTCAATGATCCCTGCAGAGGGCCCCTGCATTTTCAGCTAAGCCACTGTGTGTT